>NC_136266.1:20268060-20463060 GCF_964187855.1 Myxine glutinosa
GACACGCTGCGGGGATTTCTGTACGTGCACGACTGAAGCTGACGTCCCTGCTATGAACATCCTAAAGGGGAAACGCCCAACGAGCCGTCCGGGGCGAACTGCACTAAGCGGCCGCGCTTTGAGCGCATCCTCTTCTTCCTCCCTTTCTCCGAGTGAGTCAGAGGGCCCTTGTCTGGGTAACGTAAGTAAGAACGGTTAATAGTAAGGGAAACATATGAAAATCTGTTAACTAAATTGTTACCAAAAAATTTCTTCACCAATATGTTTGTAAAGGTGTGTAATAACATGTGTTAAAATGTTGAAGGTCAACTCCTGTGGGAAACCCAGAAAAAAAGCTGTTGAATTCGGGTACCGAAAAATTATTTTCGAGAATTTTTATTTTTTTTAATCGGCCCTTAAGTAACTTATGAGGGGTCAAATAAGGGTTTTTCATGATTCTGAGTTGATTGTTAACATTTATATTTCACCACAGACACTCCTTTGTGGAAAAATAATTTCTAAATATATCTCATTTTCTACTTTGCAGGACATGGAGTCTAGCAATATGGATGAAGACGTTACTCCACCTGTGCTCAATTGCTTCATCTGTGCACGCTCGGATACACCAGCTGAAAGGCTCATACAGGCAACTCCAAAGGGATACTCAACTTTATTGAAACAAGCAGAAACTGTCGAAAATGTTACTGTTGTGGAACGTATGAAGGAGGCTCAAAAGGAAGGAAAACTGAGGTACCACCAGAAGTGTAAAAATGATCTGTACAACAACTTTGTTGCAACCACCAATAAGTCAGCTCAAGCATCAAAGGCAGAGAAAGAGTCATCAAAGTTGAAGAGAAGACGCACTACTTGTAAGTTCAGTTCATCAACTGGCTGCAGTTCTAGAAGATCACAGTCAGTTGACCTCCTCTATAAGGATGTATGCATTCTTTGCAACCAACCAGCCCAGCTCTACAAAAATAATCCAGCACAAGCTAGAAAGAAATACAGAGTGCCAGATAATTTGACTGCAGATACACTGAAGGCAAGCTTGCTGAAGACAGCACGGAGTCGCGGGGATGACTGGGGCACTGAAGTCACTGGACGCCTGGAAGGGATCAACGACTTGGTAACAGAAGAAACACTGTACCATTTGCGATGCAAACTTATGTTTGCGAGAGGTGACAGTTTGTCCAAGACTGATGAGGAAGGAAAAAGGAAGAGAGGACAGAGGAGTATTGATGAGGAGCGAGAGGCAGTTTTTATTGAATTCTGCGAATGGTTAGACTCAGAATTAGAGCATGGGGTAATGAACATGGACCAAGTCCATGAAAAGCTGCAGGAGTTTGATCAGTCACCAGAGAAGAGCCTTTCTTATTCAAAGCATTGGCTAAAGATAAAACTTCTAGAGAAATACGAAGACACCTTGTATTTCACAACACAGGAAAGAAGGGCAGATGTACTCTGTCTCAAAGATGGCACCGACAATATTCTGCGAGAGCATCATGCTAATCTTGACCATGGAGATGAGAAGACTCAGATCATAAAGACGGCACTCAAGTTCATATCCAATGATATTGCCTTGATTGATTTAGGTCCAAAGTCATACCCCACCACACACAGTATGACTGACATCGATAGTCAGCTGACACTTGTTCCTGCAAGCCTTCAGATGTTCTTGAGACCGATTGTCAAGACAGACGAAAGAGTTGCCGTTTGGGGGCAGAATTTTATTAAGGCCTGTCGACCTCGGTCTGGAGTATTGCCACACCAAATGGGGCTTGACCATACAACTTGATCATAGATTTGGGTCAAAATGGAAGCTCAACAAGTTCCACCGGCTGGGATACACTGAGTCTTACACGGAGACACAAAACTACAAATACTGCTTCCTTAATAGTAGGAGTGGAGATGATGTTCCAGATACTTCTGGCACTCTTGACACCATTGTGGAGGAAACCGATGAACAGATCAATGATGAGGTTGCGGTTGATGCTGCGCTTGAGGATCAATCAGTGATGACAGCCAAAGTGCCAGCCAGTGAAAGTGAATTGTCAAGTAATGATCAGGTGGTCTTTATGGAGGTTGGGGAAACAAACAATGCAGTCACTCAGTTTGTTGGAGACAATATAGATTTAAACATTGTCTCTATTCACGGAAACACTCCCTTTCACTCAATGGGTTGGATCGAAGTCACCTCTCCGGCACCACCTTTGCCAGATCCACAGACAACAGCAGCTTTCCCCCGGGTGAAGTTGAAGGCACTCGACAAAGCTAAGATCCTGAGAGGAACTGAAGTAAAGATTATTCCATTTACAAACAGGAAACAGATAGGAACGAACACGATCATGTTTCTCCCCCTCGCTGAGCTTTCCTCCTCCCTGGCTCATGATCAGCCACTCCTCACTCCAGGTGACACACTCTGGGCAGTGGGGTGGGTGATCAAACCAGAGACTCTACCTCCAACAGAGGGTGCAGCTGCACAACATTCACTCCGTCCCTACCTGCAGACCCGGGACTGGATCCTTCTACAGAGCATGTCTCTGAACCCCAGTGACTATGGATGGACAATAGGTGTGCATGGGTATGAGCCAGTTCCAACACTGGACCCCACGGCTCCTGAGGAGCTATTGCAGTTCACGAGCTGTAATTGTCATGGAGATTGCAGCAACCGGCGATGCAGCTGCAAGAAGAATGGGGTCACGTGCATCTCGGCCTGTGGAGTCTGTAATGGCATTACATGCAGAAACTGCAGTCATGATGTTGTTGAGTCTGAAGAAGACATAGACAATGACTGTTGAAACTTCTGACATTGTGAATGAGAAATAACTCTTGAGTATTATATATGTATGTGAAATAAAAGCTACTTTGTGTGTAAATGTAAAAGTGAAAATATAAATGTTAACAATCAACTCAGAATCATGAAAAACCCTTATTTGACCCCTCATAAGTTACTTAAGGGCCGATTAAAAAAAAATAAAAGTTCTCGAAAATAATTTTTCGGTACCCGAATTCAACAGCTTTTTTTCTGGGTTTCCCACAGGAGTTGAACTTCAACATTTTAACACATGTTATTACACACCTTTACAAACATATTGGTGAAGAAATTTTTTGGTAACAATTTAGTTAACAGATTTGTGAAATATCTCATAAAATGCCCTTACTATAAGTTTCTCTCCTGTGTCTCTTTTCTCTCACTATTGTACATTTGTTAATAAACCTGTGTTTGTTTCCAACCTGGCCGTTGTTACGGCCTGAAGCACACCAAGCCAAGCCTTCAATCACACTGTCTTTATTTATGGATTATCACACGAAAATCTCTTCCTACCCATAAAACCAAGAAAGGAGAAAAGAGAGAAAAACCTGAATAGGCCAGTCCAAGAGTAGGCCGGTCCAAGAGTAGGCCGGTCCAAGAGTAAGCCGGTTCAAGAGTAGGCGGGTCCAAGAGTAGGCGGGTCCAAGAGTAGGCGGGTCCAAGTGTAGGCCGGTCCAAGTGTAGGCCGGTCCAAGAGTAGGCCGGTCCAAGAGTAGGCCGGTCCAAGAGTAGGCCGGTCCAAGAGTAGGCCGGTCCAAGAGTAGGCCGGTCCAAGAGTAGGCCGGTCCAAGAGTAGGCAGGTCCAAGAGTAGGCAGGTCCACGAGTAGGCCCCAAGGCAGGCCCAACAGTAGGCCCCAGGGCAGGCCCCAGTGGTAGGCAGCCAGAGTTCGATCAACGTCACCCTTCAGGTGGAGAGATTGCAGCTGGACACTCGACAACCCCTGAAAAAGCACTCTGCCCCAAGCCCTCCTCCAAAATGGCCACTCACTCCTCTGAATCACCTTCCTGGCCACACTCCTGCCCCACAGCCAATCATAGGCTTTATACACATGGACCAAACCACTTGGTCTAACTCACAGGGGGCTGTGGGGGAAGGAAGAAGAAAAAGGTCACAAACCGTAACACCTCCCCCCCTTGAAGAAGAAAACTTTACCCCAAGAAAAGTTTTCTTTTACAAAGGCAGGATAAACAGTGCAAGCATAAACTTAACCCAGCATAAACAGTGCCATAAACAAATAGCCATCTCTCCTTGTGACATTTACAGGCATCATAGCTCATATGCAGGGGCACGAAAAAAAACCTCTTAAGCTCGAGATAGAGCATCTGCAATGACATTATCTCGACTCGAAATGTGTAGAATTTTCAAGGGGTACGGCTGTACTAAAAACCCCCATCGGAAAAGGCGTTGATTCGTCATCTTGAACTTTTCCAGAAAACCAGAGGATAGTGATCAGTATATACGGTAACATCACTTGAGCCATTTGTTACATATATTTCAAAATGCTGTCGAGCCAAAATCAGACTCAAGGCCTCTTTTTCGATAGTAGAGTAAGCCTTTTGATGTTTGTTCAGCTTTTTGGAGAAGTAACTTACTGGCTTTTCAATACCCGACGCATCATCCTGAAAGAGTACAGCTCCCACACCAACATCGCTTGCGTCTATAGCTAGTTTGAATGGCTTCCCAAAATCGGGAGCGGCCAATACTGGCTCATTGGCTAGAATAGCTTTCAATTTGTCAAAAGCCTTTTGACAGGATTCAGACCACACAAATATTTCATTTTGTCCTCAACAGGTTGGTTAGGGGTACCACGAGCGAGCTGTAATTTGCACAAAATTTCCTGTAGAACCCGGACATACCGAGATACCGAAGCAATTCTCGCTTATTGGTGGGGACAGGAAAATCGGCAATCGCTTGGGTCTTGGCCTGTGAGGGGATACTTGACCCTGACCTACAACGTGCCCGAGATATGTAACCCTAGATTTGGCAAATTCACTTTTCATGAGGTTTACAACAAGGTTGGCATCGGTAAGTCTAACAAACAGTTCTCTGAGATGTTTCAAGTGGTCTTGCCATGTATCACTGTCCAGTATGACATCATCCAGGTAAGCTACACAATTTGGAAGACCCCTTGTAACCTGGTTCATTAACCTTTGGAAGGTAGCAGGTGCATTTTTCATCCCAAACGGCATTACCTTGCACTGATATAAGCCATCTGGAGTCACAAAGGCCGAGACTTCCTTTGCCCGGTCAGTCAGAGGTACTTGCCAATAACCTTTAAGCAAGTCTATTTTGCTGACATAAGCAGCCTTACCTACCCTGTCTATGCAATCTTCAATTCTTGGGATGGGATACGAATCGGTGCGGGTTACCACATTCACCTTTCGATAGTCTATACAGAATCTTGCGGAACCATCGGGCTTTGGTACGAGTACAATGGGCGAACTCCAGCTGCCCTGACTGGGTTCGATGATGTCATGCTCTAGCATATATTGTACCTCTTCACGAACCTGAGCTAGCTTGTCAGGATTTAACCCCTAGGGGTGTTGTTTGGTGAGTCTAGCATTCCCTACCTCAACATCATGGGAAGCCAATGAGGTGCACCCAGGCTCATCGGAACAAATATGGGCATACTCCCCAATTAGAGCAATTACATCAGATCGTTTATCCTCAGGAACATGAGCTAATTCAGAGTCCAAATGTGTCAACACCTCCGAGTTTGATAGCTTAGCCCCCAAGGGTTCTCTCTCAGGTTGTTGTAGAGCGACGCTGTCAGATTCGCTAGAGTCAATATCTGGATGGTTTATATGACCTACCAACTTAGCTAGCCCAACTGGCCGACCGAGGTCGGCCTCACGCTCATAGTACCTTTTAATCATATTGACATGGCACACCCGGCGGGGTTTCCGTCTGTCATGGGTCCGCACCACGTAGTTCACCTCACTCAGCTTCCTTTCGACCACGTAGGGACTTCTAAACTTCGCCGATAGTGGCTCCCCAGGCAGAGGTAGTAAAACTAGCACCTTGTCTCCAGGCCTAAAATTATGAGCTATCACCCTCTGGTCAAAACGGGCCTTCATCTCTCGCTGAGAAACATTCAAATGCTCCTGAGCGACCTTGCAGGCGGTGGTAAGTCTTTCCCGGAAAGCACATACGTAGTCCAGAAGGTTAGGGTTCTCAGTCTCTTCGATGAATCTCTCTTTTACTACTTTTAGAGGGCCCCTAACCTCATGGCCGTACACCAACTCAAATGGGCTGAAACCCGTAGATTCATTCGGGGTATCCCTGGTGGCAAACAACACAAAACAGATTCCTTTGTCCCATTCTTCAGGATACTCCATACAATAGGCCTTCGACATAGTTTTCATGGTCTGGTGGTATCTCTCAAGGGCTCCCTGGGACTGGGGGTGGTAGGCCGACGACTTTAACTGTCTGATCCCTAGCTGGTGTATTACTTCTTGAAATAGACCAGACATAAAATTCGTACCTTGGTCAGACTGCACTTCCTTTGGCAAACCATATCTGGTGAAAAACTGAACCAAGGCATCCACCACCACCTTAGCAGTAATCCTTTTTAAGGGGACAGCCTCAGGGAATCTAGTTGACATGTCCATTATGGTTAATAAATACCGATGCCCCGATTTAGTTCTTGGTAATGGACCAACACAATCAATCAGTACTCTACTGAAAGGCTCCTCAAAAATGGGCAGGGGTACAAGGGGAGCTGGTTTCACCGAGGGCTGGGGTTTCCCTATCATTTGACAGGTATGGCAGGTCTTACAGTGCACCACTATGTCCTGGTCTAACTTAGGCCAATAAAAATGCGCCAGGATCCTAGCCTGAGTTTTCCTGATTCCCGCATGTCCGGCCATGGGAATCTCATGGGCCAGCCGTAGAATTTCAAGACTATAACGGGGTGGTACCTCTACCTGGTGTACCCCAGACCAATCGTCACTGGCGGGAGCACGAGGGGGTCTCCACTTTCTCATTAACACATCAGATTTCACATAGTAACAGTCTGAGACTTCCTTAGCTTCCAACTCCGTCATAGCCTTTTGTCTGAGGTCTCTTAGTACAGGATCTGCCTGCTGGTCCTTAACTAGTGAAGAATGATTCAACACGGGCACACAAGAAGCCCCATTCCCTATCCCTTCATCGCTGGTTACATCATTGAAAAACGTCTCCACCAACTACACCTCAGAATCTGGTACAGTTGTCAACTCTATGTCAGTCTGCTTCTCTTTCTGCGTTTGGGATCTCGTCACCACACAAGCAGGGAAAATACCAGGGAACTCCTCTTGCAAATCCTCAGTATCTTGCTGAACTACAGGATGTATGGAAACTAATGAGGAAACACCAACCCTATCCCCAGCCAAATCATTTCCCAATAGGAAACTAATACCTTCTATGGGGAGAGTGGGGACTATTCCTACTGTCACGGGTCCTGTGACCAAATCAGACTTCAAGTTCACCCTATGTAAGGGGACTGGGACATAACGACCTGCAATGCCCTGGATTAAGGCACTCGCTTCCACCGAACTACTCAAAGTCAATGGTAAAATATTGGACAATATCAACGACTGAGCTGCCCCAGTATCCCTCAAAATAACGACGGACTTAACTTCCCCGTCCCAAGACACTTGGCCGTTGGACACAAAAGGTTTATAACGGTCCTGTCCGGGGCTCGTAAAGTCAGCAGTATCCTCAGCTTTAACTGAAAGTGCACAATCATGGTGACTGTCCACTTTGGTTCGAACCAATGCAATAGGTCTAGCGGAGCCTCCCTGCTTCTCCTCCCTTTGCAATTTCCAACAATTGGACTTTAGATGTCCCCTCTGTTTGCAGTAATAACATGCTGGGGGCCGTTCCCCGACGAGATGCCTGACTCGACCACTCCAACTGTCTACTCAGAGACGGCCACACCAATGGACCCCCATGGTCGGTACACTCCCCCTCTGACTATCCCCTTCTTGTTGTTATCCCAGGTAGTACCGTAATGAGGAAAACCAAGGCCTCTCTTATGGGTAAGTTCATAATCATCTGCACCAACAGCAGCTTTTTCAACTCATCAACCTTATGATCCGTAAGGTGTGTCCTAATGTCCAAGGGGATACTGTTCCTGAACTCTTCCATCAAGATAACCTCCCTTAGATTACCATAGGTCCTATCCACTTGTAAAGAACGATACCACCGATCAAAACTCATTTCCTTCCCCCTCGCAAATTCAACAAATGTCTGCCCAGCCTGTCTTTTCAGGGTTCGGAACTTCTGCCGGTACGCTTCCGGAACCTGCTCATAGGCTGACAACACAGCCTTTTTAACAGCCTCATAATTCTCTGACTGATCCTCCGACAGAGCTGAATACACTTCCTGGGCTCTCCCTATGAACCCACTTTGTAGTAGCAGGGTCCAGTATTGTATGGGCCACTGAAGACGCTTTGCTATCTTTTCAAAAGACAGAAAAAACGTTTCCACCTCCTCGTTAAACTTGGGAACAAGCCTAATGTTTCGAGCCACATGAATGGAACGGGGGAGATCATTTTGACCCCCACCTGAATCGATGGAAACGGGTTGGGCCGGTCCCACCTGCATTTCTAATTTTCTTAACTCAAACTCTCGTTGTCATTCTTCTTTTTCTCTTTCAAACTCTCTTTGCTTTTCTTCCTTTTCTCTTTCAAACTCTCTTTGCCGTTGCTTGTCTTCTAACTTTAGTCTGAGCTGTCTTTCTTCTGATTCCATCCGGGCCAATTCCGAGGCTTCACTCCTCAATCTTACCCATGGTTCTAAACCCATGCGAGTGACAATAGCCGAAACAATCTCTGCCTTTTTCATGCTAGATGTCCCACTAACCCCAAGATGATCAGCTACAGCTCATAACTCTACCTTACGTAACAGTTCTACATCTTGCACTGTAAGCCCCTTCTTCTCCAAAAATTCCTTCACTTCAAAATCCATCTCCTCAGCCATGGTGTATGACTGCAGTAGAAGTACCAGCACCGTAAACAAAAGTCAAATTATCTGCCAATGAGAAAACTTACAAATGCAGGAAAAAAAAAAATCCAAGACAGGTATCGTACAAATCAGATCCCGGACGAGCCCCCAATTTGTTACGGCCTGAAGCACACCAAGCCAAGCCTTCAATCACACTGTCTTTATTTATGGATTATCACACGAAAATCTCTTCCTACCCATAAAACCAAGAAGGGAGAAAAGAGGGAAAAACCCGAATAGGCCAGTCCAAGAGTAGGTAGGTCCAAGAGAGTAGGCCGGTCCAAGAGTAGGCCGGTCCAAGAGTAGGCCGGTGCAAGAGTAGGCAGGTCCAAGAGTAGGCAGGTCCAAGAGAAGGCCGGTCCAAGAGTAGGCCGGTCCACGAGTAGGCCCCAAGGCAGGCCCCAGTGGAAGGCAGCCAGAGTTCGATCAACGTCACCCTTCAGGTGAAGAGATTGCAGCTGGACACTCTACAACCCCCGAAAAAGCACTCTGCCATAAGCCCTCCTCCAAAATGGCCACTCACTCCTCTGAATCACCTTCCTGGCCACACTCCCACCCCACAGCCAATCATAGGCTTTACACACATGGACCAAACCACTTGGTCTAACTCACAAGGGGGTGTGGGGGAAGGAAGAAGAAAAAGGTCACAAATTGTAACATCGTTTACGTCTTTTCACCATTGGCCTCGCATTGCACGAGATAAAACGCTCGATCGAGTTCATAGTAACTAACGGCACGAGTTACGCGACACGCAAACCACTTGGGCATATCAGACCAGCGTGACTTGTCCAGCCCCCGTCCTCGTGGCGGCTTGTGTATCGAAGGTACTCGGGTTATTGACCGGAAACCCTTCCACGCGCTCGCTGCGGGTTTGGCGGCTGGAATTGCTCAGCAATCTGCCCCCATGAGTGTAAAGTGGGTAGCGGCCTCGTGGACTCAAAGCTCGAGGGGGAGAAGGGCTTAATCCCCCCCTCAGTACTTCGACGGGCTCGAGATCCGCAACAATATATATATATATATATATATATATATATATATATATATATATATATATATGTATGTATGTATGTATGTATGTATGTATGTACGTACGTACGTACGTACGTACGTACGTACGTACATACATACATACATACATACATACATACATACATACATACATACATATATATATATATATATATATATATATGTATATATATATATATATATATATATATATATATATTGTTACTGATCGCGGATTAAGATGTTAGTTACCGAGCGGTTTGGTATTGCCGCGACCGTTACAGGATCCCTGACTCACCCGATTCACCCAGAACCTTGGCCGTATCGCACCACAGCTGCTCAATGAGGGAAAAGACAAAAACGACGCAATGCAAGAGGAAAAAGGAATAAAACGAGAAGACGTACAGACGAGTAATGGGGTTTATTATTTACACACACAAGCAAAAAGGAGCAATCAAGTTTATTTACAACACATAAGACGCAGGTGACACAGGGAAAATACTAGCTTACCTACAGACTTAATTAAATACCCAGGGACAGAACAAACAAAACAAACTCACGTATACAAGAAGGGTGGAAAGGCAGGAGGTGGATGGCTGGAGGGAGAGGGAGGTCCAAGGGGGTCCCGCAGCACAACCGGCGCGTTTAGCAGCCGTCGTTCAGGCCAGGCCCCACGCTGCTGTTTTGGCTGCTGTGTACGTCGCGTGCTTTGCCAGGCCTTGTCCGACTCGTCTGGTCCAAACCCTCAACTCTTTCTTGGTTCTCTCACTCCTCACCACCGACTCCTCACCGCAACCAACTGACCACCGACTCCACTGACTGACTCTTCACGACTCTCCCTTGACCACCAACTCCCTCTGGCAACCGACTCAGACCAACTCAGAGTGCATCTCTCTCCTGGGAACACCCCCGCCGTGGGTTATATAGGCCCCGCCCCTCAACCTTTGCGAACCTCCCCCAAACGTTCTCTCCCCGCCCTCTCAAGCCAAACCCCTTGTTCATGGTTGGTCGAGTGGGGCCGGCTCACTCCTCCCCTCTCTGACGAGGTGGGGACCCGCCTTCCTTCCCCCAACCCTGCCTCGTGGTCAATGGCGGATGAAGGGAAAACCGCCCAACATGCAGTTGGCAATGCGAATTGCAATTGACGGACAGGGGGAATGGAAGTGTTGGGAGTGGGAATGAAGGGAATCTATCTCTTTCACTGGTGCAATGGAGTATTTCAATTAATGGAAGACACAGCCTTACACTAATACACATAATAAGGATATAACTGTCAAAAAAGATATATCGTGTCCTGCATGTATGTTTTATGGACTAACTACGGGAACGCCCTTTGACCTTTATACAACCACAAACGGAGGGAGGAGGGGTGATATTTTACAACAACCTTTTACAACAACATTTTACCACAACAATAAAATAAAAAAACATTCTCATATCCACAACACTATATATATATATATATATATATATATATATGTATGTATGTATGTATGTATATATATATAAATATATATATATATATATACATACACACACACACACACAGTAATACCCCGGCCTACGTCATTAATTGCTTCCATAAGCCGTGACGTAACTCGGTTTTTGACGTAAACCAGGCGTAATGTCTTAAAAATGCCTTAAAATGAAGACAAACATCGTAAAACTAGAGTAAATAACTGGAGGAGGCTGCGGCTTCGCCCTGAATCTTTGCCGCTCCCCGTCGGGAGTCCCTCCGTTGTTTTCTATCGGTCGGGTCTTCTCGAACGGGGTGACCGGCACGGACGTGTTGACCGTGAGCTGGCTTGTGTGCCGAGTGGCTCCGTGGCCCGCTTCACCACGGCGTGCTTTACCCAACGTGTCCGAGCAGTTTCACCGGTGGTCGTGTCGTGTCGTCTGTGACGAACGAACGAGCTCAGGGTTCCGTGAACCCGGCCGCCCCGGGGATTGACGCTCGCCTCCGAGTCGTAGGCGTGCCCCGTCTTTCCTCAAGCGGCCGAAGTTGCTTGCTGCTTTATTTTTGGACGATGCTATATACGCAGAAACGACGACGTACAGGCAGGCATTTGCAAATCCATGCACATGTGCACATGCACACGTCGATCGGTTCGTCGACGCCGAATGCCGGCGTGGTGCCCGACGAGGCACCCCGGCTCGAGGCATGGCACGGCCGTTCGTTTCACATGGGCCATGGGCCATGGGGCCTGACCTCGTCGTGGACATTGCACACTCTGCACGGTGACGTGACGTCTGCCAAGGACGGTAGTCCGAGCCGGCATCGTAATGTTTCGCCATTGCCACATTATGTTGGTTGTTTTACACAGTAAAGGAACCTTTACACAGTAAAGGAATAATCACAAAAATACCAGCGAAAGGCAAAGCAAGCACGCGACCGCAGCACAGGACAAAATGCATATGGCGTCGCCTTTGTTTTGAATGAGAACCAGCAGCTATGCGTACGTACAGTATACTGTACGTACATTTTAAAATATTTTTAATGTGCTTCTTATTGTATTTTAAATTGTTTTTTAGCTTCTTTTATTGTTAATTTATGTACTATTTTATTTATTTAAAATATATTTTTAAGGAAAAATTTAATTTTTTTCACGTCCGTAGGAGTGACGTAAAGTCGCACATAATGACGTTCGCTGAACTGAAATTTACTCGAGAAGAGTGGTGTAAAGTCGGATTTGACGTAGGGTTGAAATGGCGTAAAACGGGTATGACTGTATGTGTGTGTATGTATGTATGTATATATATACATATATATATATATATATATATATATATATATATATATATATATATATATATATATATATATATATATATATATATATATATATATATATATATATATATATATATATCTATCTATATATATATATATATATATATATATATATATCTATGTATATATATATATATATATATATATATATATATATATATATATGTATATATATATATATATATATATATATATATATATATATATATATATGTATATATATATATATATATATATATATATATATATATATATATATGTATATATATGTATATATGTATATATATATATATGTATATATATATATATGTATATATATGTATATATATATATATATATATATATATATATATATATATATATATATATGTATATATATATATATATGTATATATATATATGTATATATATATATATATATATATATATATATATAATATACATATATATATATATATATATATACATATATATATATATATACACAGACTTGGCATTTAATATGGAATCTTTTTTTTTTCTTGACTTGGGTTTACTTTCTGAACTCAGTATATCAATCTAGTGAGTTTCTTTTACCCTTCGGTGATGTCTTTGTTGAAAGAACCAGGTCACTGATTGTCTTTCGCAGCAAGAAGTCAATAACAGGATTATATCACAGGTGGCGTGACAAAATGTAAGGACAGGTACATTTGACGATTGGCTTCACAATCGGGTTGTTGCGTTCTGTATTAGTGGAAAACAACTGCTGCACGTCTACAAAAGTTATTACCGCTTCCTCTGGAGATGGTCCGTCAACTCGACAATACTGTTTGTCATGGAGTGGTGGCTTTACGAAATTACAGCATGAAAGAGCGTGCTATTGCTCGGCAGTATGGCATCACTCAAGGTCAGGTGTCAAAGATCCTGAAACGAAATGCTCAGAGGGGTGTCCCTACTCCAATACCGAGGCCAGTACGTCCCCGCAGAACCACAAGGAGAGATGATCGCCAGGTGCACCGGTTAGTCCGCAATGGCCGTACCAAGTCAGCTTATCGGCTAAGGGCTGAGTGGCAGCAACTGACAAATGTGCCTGTATCCAGAAGGCTAGTCAACCAACGACTGGTTCAAGCAGGCTATCGTGCCAGGCATCCCCTGAGAAAGCCACGCCTGACCAGACAACACAGCCAGCGCCGATTGCAGTGGGCCAGAGAGCACCGTCAATGGCAGCCAGGACACTGGAATCGCATGACCTTCAGTGACGAGTCTAGATTTCTGGTCTATCGTCAAGATAGCCACGTCTGAGTGCGCAGACAAGTGCATGAAGCCCACAACGAAGATTGTATAGTGCCGAGAGTCCAAGCTGGAGGTGGTGGGGTGACCGTTTGGGCTGCTTTTTATGCAGGGGGCAAAACTGACCTGGTTGTTCTGAATGGAAACCTGAACCAGTTCAAGTCCAGGGCCATTCTGGAAGAAACATTGCTTCCATTTGCTCGTGCAGCCTTTCGAGGAAACTTTGTCTTCCAAGATGACAATGCACGGCCTCATTGTGCTCGCATGATCCAACACTTTCTTTCGGACCATGGTGTAGAGCATATGGAGTGGCCTGCCATGTCCCCGGATATGAATCCGATAGAGAACTTGTGGGCAGAATTAACGCGTCAAATCGACAACTTGGACCAGCAGCCGACCTCTGTGCATGAATTGCAGCAGACTATTGTCACTGCATGGCAAGCGATTCCTGTCCAAACCTTGGCAAATCTCGTGAACAGCATGCCTCGACGTGTACGTGCTCTCCTGAATGCTCGTGGGGGTTACACGAAGTACTGAACTGTAATTTTACTGTCGGTAATCCCAGTCGTAATTTACCTTTTGTTTTTATTAAATAAAAATTTGGCTAATGTGCAAAATAAAGAGATACTTCTGGAAAACGTACAGAAGTTTAACACAGTACTGTCCATGAATTGAGTTCGATATCAGTTCACATCACTTTCAAGGATCAATTTATTTGTTTCGAAATGTCAAATGTGGTTTTTGTTTCTTTTAAAGGTCACATTAACAAAATCTAGAATAATTTCAACATAATTCCAATGAACTTTTGGTTCGAAGACATCTTGAAAAGTAAGTACACCCCCACAAAAAAAATATTCCATATTAAATGCCAAGTCTGTATATGTCACATGTAACAGTAAAAGTTAGTCCCAGATCTTTCTCAAAACCGGTCGTTCCAATTTTTGTCGGTTCGACTCGGGGACAAGTCTGACGAGGGAGAGGGGTAGTGTTGCGGTTTTGAGTTTTGTACAGGCAGTATAATAAAGGTTAAAATTTCCCCCTCATAGTTCGTCACACAAGCAACATGTAGCCTCACGATAGTGTAGTTATTTCTTAGTATTTGTGAGCTTGGTCCTTTTCCTATGTTAGTTCTGCGTTGAGTAGGGTCAGGAGAATAGGTCCTACTTCTACCGACTTTCCAGCCTCCCTAGCCTCATGCCCCATTGCGCTGACTTTGGTTCATTTTGGGCAAATGAACACGAGGCAGGCCTAGGAGGGTCGGGGCGGAGCCGAATGATGGGCGGCAGAGGCGCTGACGGTAAGCACGAGCCGCCAATCAGGGCTCAGAGGTGGTGGCGGCTGCACTGCATCACAGGGCGTGGTAAGAAGGTTCGAGCAGGTTCGGGGGCGTATCTATATAAGCGCTGCACAAAGCCCCCGAGAGGACTGCTGCCCAGGGAGAACTCGTGCTCACTGACCAACCCGGAGGAATCGTTGACGAGCAGGAGTTGAGAGCGTCCAAGGACTGTGAGAGATACGCGGGTGAAGAAAGACACGCATGAAACGGAATACGCGCTATTATAAAGTGACGCTCGGTTGAGTTGGAGGCCGAACCGCATACAGTGCATTAAGTCGCGCGAGTGATAACGGCTGTGTAACCATCAGCCGCGCTGAGAGACGCGCATTTGCCGTTCCACCACATCGGCTGCCTTTGTTCTGGAGACGCGCCACGAGGTTCCTTCCACCGCCTGTTGCCATCTTCGCGGGACGTGCTGGGACCGTGGAGAGCCGGACGGGGCCGTTCCTGGACGACCATGTCGACGCGTTTGGCTGGAACATCTACCCATCTGCAATTCCCTGTGTGAGTGTGACGGGCCCGAGTCTGGGAAGTAAGATAAGTCTGATTAAGTGCTGCTCTGTGTCTCTACGTCCCGATCATTGTACATACGTGTGGGAATAATTAAACCTGTGTTCTTCCTTTTTACAATCGATAGTTCCTGTGATTTCCTCATTGGCTAAGCGTGGTACGAATAGAACCGCTCGAATCGGGTTCCACTACCTAAACTGCACGGACCACGTGTTACTCAATCCGCTCGGCGTACCCAAACCACACGTGGCTCGTGCGAGGCTTGCTTCCTCGCTTCCGTGGCGGCGCAGGGATTTAGGTACGAGCGAGACTTGGTCCCGAAACCCTACTTTGCGCTTTGCCCGGAAGAGCCGTTTCAAGTCTCGGTTCCCCCAAGCCCACAAAGAACAAGGGGATTAATCCCCCCTTGGTAAGGGGAAGAAGGGCGGCGGAGAACCGTAACAATATATATACAGTCACATGAAAAAGTAAGTACACCCCATGTAAAGTTTTGACTTTTTCAACATATTTCAACATACAGCTATTTGATCTTCATTTCAACAATATTGATAGATAAAGGTGATATAATATAACAAATATCATGAAACATTTACATTTTGTAGTCCATTGTATAATTTAAATAAACATAAATGCAAATTTCACATGTGGAAAAAGTAAGTACACCCTTGACTCTAATAGGTGGTATTGCCCCCTTTAGCAGAAACAACCTCAAGTAGGCATTTCTTATAACTGTCTACCAGTCTCTGACATCGACTGGGATAAATTTTTGCCCACTCTTCCATGCAGAATTCTTTCAGCTGTGCCATCTTTGAGGGGTTTCTTGCATGCACAGCTCGTTTCAAGTCCCCCCACAACATCTCGATGGGATTTAGATCCGGGCTTTGACTTGGCCATTCCAGAACCCTCCATTTCTTTCTTTTCAGCCATTTCTTGGTGGATTTACTGGTATGTTTAGGGTCATTGTCATGTTGCAAGGTCCACCTTCGGTTGAGCTTCAACTTTCCGACAGATGGCCTCACATTATCCTCAAGTACCCTATGGTACAATGAAGAATTCATAGTGGATTCGATGATGGTGAGCTGCCCAGGCCCTGATGCAGCAATGCAACCATGCTTTACAGTTGGTGTCAGGTTCTTGTGGTCAAATGCTGTCTTTGGTTTTCGCCAAACATGTCTTCTGGTACTGTGGACAATTAGCTCTACCTTTGACTCATCTGTCCAGAGCACATTGTTCCAGAAGTACTGGTCTTTGCCTGGGTGTTCATTGGCAAACTTTAGTCTTGCCCTGATGTTCTTTCTGGACAGCAAAGGTTTCCTCCTGGCACACCTCCCATGTAGATCAAATTTGTGCAGCCTCTTTCTAATGGTAGACTCGTGCACTTTGACATCAACAGTGGCAAGAGCTACCTGTAGGTCCCGTGATGACATTCTGGGGTGCTTAGAGACTTCTTTCAGCATCTTGCGGTCTGCTCTCGGGCTGAACTTGCTGGGGCGGCCTGGCCTGAACAAGTTGGCAGTTGTTTGGAATCTTCTCCACCTGGAGATGATCTTCTGGACAGTCGAATGATTTATTTCAAATTGTTTGGAGATCTTTTCAAATCCCTTCCCAGACTTGTAGGCATCTATAACCTTCTTTCTGAAGGCCTCAGAGAGCTCTTTTGATCTAGGCATGGTGACGCTGCACACTTCAACAACAAAGAGCAAACCAAACTAAATGTCTGAGGTTTAAATAAGACAGGTTCCTCCAAGATCCTCTCTGACGATGTTCTAATCATTTTCACCTGAGCTGGTGAACCTGATTCTAATTTTAGGTATTTGAAGTGGTGATAAATGTAGGGGTGTATATTGTAACAATATATATATTGTTACGGATCCCAACGTCGGCCTCTCTCCCCTTATCGAGGGGGGATTAATCCCCTCGTTTATGACTGACCGACGTGGTCCCGGGGGTATAACGCGACGCCCGGTCGGCGCTGGGTAGGGTATTAGGCCCAACCGTCCTATGACCTAAATACCAGCGCTTCCCGGTACGCGAGGAAATACTCCCCCGCTCACGGCCGCAGCGTAATGGATGGATAACGCCGAGCGAAGCGAACTGCGGCGTGAGCCGGTTACCAAAGACTAAACCCGATTTATGTGTGTCGGCCGAATCACGCCACGTACCCTCAATCTGGAAATCACTAAAGCGACCGAATGTGAAGAAGAGAAGAAGAAGAAGTAGGAAGAACAAATATGATTTATTGCGAACTATTAACAAGACCAAAAATAACCAAGGAGAATGGAAAGGATAAGAAAATAACTGAACAGAAAGGAGCAAGGAGACACAGTGCAATATCAGCTTATATTAAACAGGCTTAACTTATACCCCGACAGGACAACACAAACAGACTCACACGAATGGGGAAGTGCAGGTTGGATTGGCTGGAGGGAGAAGAAGGTCGAACCACAAAGCTGGAAGGCTTGGCAGGGCTCACAGCAAGCCGGTCCTTTTCAGGATCGGAGCGAGCAGGGCGACGTCAGCACACGTATCTCGTTGCACGCGGCAGGGGCTGGTTGTCACTGCACGCCTCGGGCTCTTTTGGTCCTCTCCTTCTCTCAAAATTGTCTGACGCGTCTCTCTCCCTCAATCTCCTGCTTGCGCGATCGTCGCACGTATCTCTCTTCTCTCTCAAGCGCGGGGCTGACACGCCCTCATCAGTTTCGGTACCGCCCTCCTCCGTGCTCTGTTTCGTGGCCTTATAAGGCAATGGCATGGTCTTGCTACCTTATTTGGGTAGAGAGTCGAACGGCGCGCCCCTCTTGGCGAGCCACGGCCTTGTGTCCTTACTTGGGCATGGGGCTGAACACCCCGCCCCTCGTGGCACGCCCTGGGCGTGCCTCTTCCCAGCGACCCCGCCCTTCCTGTCCAAACAGAGCACGGAGCACATCTTCATCATAGCGGCGAACGCCGCTTCCCAAGCCAGGCCAGATGAGGGACTGCGCACCCCACGCTTGTTAAGCTTCGTTACCCAGAGAGGGAGAGTTCGGCTGGAAAATGTCATTGAAGGGGAGCTATCCTTACTTGATTCGGTGCAATGGAGTGTCAACTAATGGGAACAGAGCCTTGAACAGATTTGACTTGGCCCGGAGTAGAATAAGGAGCTAACTATTTAGAAGGATATATGATTGGCTATGTGTATGTATATGAATTAACTAATGGGGACGACCCTTTGACCTTTACAATTATGGGGATATTTACACAGATTCACTACATTTTCAGAGGGTGATATTTACAACAAGTTTTACCTCAAATTACACACACAATTCCCAAATCCGTTACACTGCACCCTCCTTCCTTACGGGACTTCCAGGCCCGAACATTTTACTTTTAATGTGACACGCAGGTGTAGTAACCCTCTGCAATTAACCTGACCCTGAGTGCGACAGTTTTAAAACACAAATATGTATGTCCCTCTGCTGCCTTGCACCCTATCTAACAGTTTTACACCCACAGCTAACCGAATTGCGGAATTATTTTCAAAACGAAACATTTACGGTGGGGAAGCATTATTTACATTGACATTATTTGACTATTTACAAAACGCAACCCAGGACCTGTGATTTTTCTTTTGGGGAGACAAAAAGAAATTCCTGTTGGGAGGGAGGAGACAGCACGCATTGCATCGACGCACCAGCACCAATACACCAAAGCACCAATCACCAAAAGCACCAAAAGCACCATTCGGTGCAACCGTCATCAGTTCATAAGAAGCACCCACAAAAAACAACAACTGGTGGTGGTCTTCCTCTTCTCTGCTGGGCCGATGTTCTTCCTGATGTTTTCTTTCAATTGCTTTCTTCTTACTGGCGGCCTATTTGGACATAATAAAAAGCACCAACCGTGTCCATTTTTATTTAGGGCCACAGGGGCCAACTAAGGGTGGTCCACCTGTTTGGCATAGGTGCCACCTTACCGTGGTCCGCAAGCAAGATCCTGGGCCATCGTGCCCGGTCCCAGCAGAGGGGCCACACCCCAAAACGTGGGGTCCATAAAGTGGTGCTTGGCCACAGAACGGCGGTCCATAAGTGGTGCATCAGTGCAATGCATGCTGGTTGCGGGAGTTCTGGCAAACCATGGCGGGCTCCCCTCGGTGCCCAGAGAGCACAGTCCTCGGTTGGCAGACAGGGAGACAGAAGACAGGTGAGCGAGGGGTAAGGTCACAAGGGTACACATCAAACAAGGCAATGCGAGATGAGGTGCGTACGGAGAGCGAAGTGAGAAAGCTCGTCCCTACCGTACGTCACCCCCCCTGTTACCTACTCTACCCTTGCCCTTACCCCATATGTACAAAAATCTACACATTTACAAATTCGTCACTACTGTCACGTCTTCCCCATATCTCTCCTATACCAAATTCGTCCCCACAATCCCTCTAACCAAAATTTGCCATCACCAAACTCATCATCATTCCTCATAAGGAGGGAGAGATGGAACATCAGCACAATGTCACACCCACGTCATGATGCGTCCCACAATCCAAACATTTGCACAACAAAAATAATCAAAACATGGCATGGTGTGGAGTTACGTCACCCCAGGTGAGTGGATGTAGATGGTGCGAGGAGATTCTTAATCCTAACTATCTATCTATAATTTCAGTAATCTCTGTGTGTGTGTGTGTGTGTATGTGTGTATGTGTGTATGTCTGTGTGTTTGTCTGTGACCGCTGTTTCTCGACAACCACGGGTCCGATATACTTGAAACTTGCCAGGTATATTGCTGGGGACCCGAGGATGTGCCTTTTCAAGGTTTCATATTAATCGGACAAGTAGTTACCGAGCTATGTCCAAAAAACGATTCAACCAATCAGAGAGCAGCGAGTTATCACGTGTGCCGAACGTGGCGAACAGACTCTGCCTCGGACGGCACATTTGAGAGCGTATTCATTTATTTCACGTTGGCAAACTATGTTGGCGTTAAACTATGTTTTAAAACTAATTAAAACTAATTTGCGATTCTTTCGCTTTCCTGCGCGTTTGTGCACGCTATGGCGATTTCTTTACCAAACTCCGCAAGCCGTTCGCTTTGGACCAAACCATTTCATGTAAATAGAGGGGGGGGGGGGGGGGGATTGTCACCGTACTCGCAAGCCGTTCGCTTTGGACCAAACCATTTCATGTAAATAGAGGGGGGGGATTGTCACCGTACTCGCAAGCCGTTCGCTTTGGACCAAACCATTTCATGTAAATAGAGGGGGGGGGATATAATTTTAGATATATATATAGTACGGGCATGCCCTAGTCTTCTAAATGACATTAACTCACTTTACACTACCCGGGGTCTTTCCCTGCCAATCCATTGGCCAACTTACTCTATGCGGTTTTAAGAACCAAATTCCCATTGACCAAACTGTGGTGCTTCATCAATTTGGGGTCTCACTCCCCCGATTCAACTCCCTGTGCCTTTGCACAATTTCCGGGCTGAGTCGTGTAGCTCTCCCAGCAGGTCTACCCACCTGCACACCTCCACCACTGCAGTTGCCTCCGAGCTTACCTGCTCCTTAACCTAACCTATCTAACTGGGGAAGGCCCTCCTTGGCGCTTACCCCACTCGGTGCCCTCTCTGGCACTGGGCTACCCGGGTCCGTCCTCCGGATCCTCGGGCCCCATCCACAACAACTCTACCGGCTCCCAGGGCCCACCTGCGGCCTCACCTGGCCGACATCCTAACAGTGGCGGAGTGCTCAACCAACTACACACACTAACAGGCTACACGCCCAGCCATTTCCACGACACTAATGCACCCATCCAAGCACCATCTTCCACACGCACCACAGATGCCAATATCCAACCACAATTTACCTACTCCCTCTACCTAACTCCTAAACTTCCCTCCCCGGGTATTCGTGATGGGGTCCATCCTCCTTTCCCCCATCCACACCTTCGCACCATCCACTCCACTCCACAGTTTCCAACACACTCACTCCATGACCATCCATTCCATACTCCATATACTCAATACAACCATTCTCCATACTCCTGCATTTGCAGACCTGTGCAATTACTCCTGGTGCTTCCTGCACCCTCCTTCCTCCAGGACCATTCAGTCAACACAACACACATCACCATTACTCATACACTGCTCCATACACTTCCACGCTCAAAACCATTGCCTCAGGCACCCAGATTTTCTCACGCTTACACACACATCTCTCCCGAGCATTGCCCCGCAATTCCTCATTTGCTCGATATCAATACTCACACTCACACGGCATCATCTAATCTATCTGGTGCCCTGCTAAAACTCGCGCTTCCCCGTCGCCCCTTACATTATTGCGCTCCCTCGTCATTATCATCCAACTACCCTTTCTATGTCCCCACTACCTGTCCACTGTTGTTACTTAAACTTACAGTTACCTATGGTCATCTTCTAGGTCCCTATTCATTATATCCTAACCCTCCCGGGCTAGTTTTCACTGCCATAAACCCCATAAACCTATAGCTCCTTTGCCCCCGATGTGAGAGATGGCAGAGTTGCCACCCCCTCACATCGGGTATCTCCCACTATCAATTTGGCTAATCCAATTTCAATCACTAATTCCCTATCCCAATTTCGGATCAAAACACGATCATCATCACAGTCCGCTATATCTGAGCCTTGGTGCGTCATGACATCATTAAAACTCGGCTTCGCAAAGCCGAGCAATGCATTCGGGTGGTTTGGTCGCCTGCAGGTTGGGTCCGTCCGGCATTCACGATTCTGGGGAGGAGGCATGCTCGGGCCGAGATTCCACGCATCATCACGGCGCGGAACCTTGCCGTCTCCGGCCCGACGACCGAGGCTCGCCCGGTCGGAACCCCGTCCCCGCCAGGGGGCGAAGGTCCGACCCGGCTCCCCTCCCCCGGAATCGCGCCGATCGCCGCTCTGACGTGGCTCCGACCATTCAGTGCGGGACCCGGCCCGAATCGTGCGCGACGCTCCGAAGCGGGGCTACGCAGCATCGATCCGCGCGAAGCTTCGCATCCAACCAAGCGCGCCGCGCACCGAGCGCCCGCGTCGGCTACCCGTTACCCTAAACGCTACCCCGTTCAACGTTGATGCCTTACTCGCATGCTCACATGCATACGCGACCCTTTCCACACTCACTAAGCCCGGCGTTCCAACGCCGCCTGTACATTCCACACACTCAGTCCATTCCACCACCGCACTCCCTGTTACACACCACACCTCTCGCGCACCCTCTTGCGCACACTCGCCATTCGCACACTTCTTTAACACACCTCGTGCACCGTCTTGCGCACTCTCCCCACTCGGTACGTACTCCGTACCACTCACCATGGGCGTGCACTCTTGCATCCACCCACTAACGCGCTCCGATGGGCTCTCCCACACCCGCGCCACAACCAACTCAGGTGTGCTTCCTCGCACACGTTCCACCACCACCTTACTCTCCGTGTCATACTCACCCTCGCACGTACACTCCGTATCGCTCTCACTCCCTGTGTCACACTCCGTACACCCCGACGTGCATTCCCGCTCGCACTCGGTTTCACACTCGCGCTTTGTAACACGCTCATTCCCCGATGCACACTTTTTCTCCACAAGCGTGCCATTTTTACTCACACGGGACCCTTCTCCAACGCCCGGGTGCCATATTGACCCCAATCGCGCGATAATTCTCTTCGCGCCAGACATCCTCTTACAAAATCTCCCGGCACCACATACAGCCCGTCTCACCTTCGGGGTTCTTCTTCCTCCCTGCACCAACACCTGCAAATCTTTATGAGGATTAATGAGCACAGCATCGTGATGTGAGCACGGACTTTGAGCAATTTCCATTCCTTCGTCCAGTTGTTGCTCTTCTAAGTCCCCGGTCTCTCCAATTTCAATTCCCACTACTTCTTTTTCTTTGACGACCGCTGGCTTTATTAAAATTCCCTCTACCTCAGTGGTCGCCGGCTGCCCCATACCCCGGGTCGCGATTTCTACCCTGGTCCAGTTACCTGTGCTTTTCTCCACTTCGCCCAACCAGCGCTCCTCGAGTCGCGTTCCCTCCTCGTGCACCCATGTGCCCCTCCTGCTCAACCTGCGGTCAACCTCCCTCTCGGCTTCCCTCACCTCATATGCGGCTTGCCCCCTTGCCCAACCCCTCATTAATTTATTTGGCTTGGCCAATTATTCCCCCCAGTTTGTCCCCTAATCTGCTTCCGAATCCCTTAAATTTGCTTCCGAGTCCCTCCAATTTGCTTCCGAGTCCCTCCAATTTATTTCCCATATTGTTTAACCCGTCTCTTAATTGCTCACTGGTACTCCTTGCTTCGTCCCTCATTTGGCCCCTCAATTGCTCACTATTCCTTTCCATCATTTGTTCCATTTCCCTGCTAGATTTTTCAGCCATTTTTGCCATATACCCCATCATCTGCGCCACGACGAGGTCCAATTTCACCACCAGCGCTGCGGACTCGGCTGCCGCAGCGCCGCCATTTTGTGCCTCCGCAACCACGTGCGCGAGGGCGCCATTTTGCACACCTGAAACCTCCGCAACCACATCCTCATTTCTCTCCTCCTCCATTTCCCCCATATACATTTCCCCGAGGTCCTGGGTCGGCTCTACACCCTCTAATTCCCCCAACGGCATCCGGCCACCTTGATCATCCATGGCGCGACTTTTAAATTTAGGATGTTAAATACAATTAAATTTTGGCCGCTCGAAATTTGAGCGCGCTATTCGCGCTTCAGGTCCGAATCCGACACTCCTGACACCAATTGTTACGGCCAATAGTACAATTGGTATCCAAAATTTGGGCTAAATAAATTTAGTCCCAGGTTCGAATCCCAACTCCTGACTACCAATTGTTACGGATCCCAACGTCGGCCTCTCTCCCCTTACCAAGGGGGGATTAATCCCCTCGTTTATGACTGACCGACGTGGTCCCGGGGGTATGACGCCACGCCGCACGCCCGGTCGGCGCTGGGTAGGGTATTAGGCCCAACCGTCCTATGACCTAAATACCAGCGCTTCCCGGTACGCGAGGAAATACGCCCCCGCTCACGGCCGCAGCGTAATGGATGGATAACGCTGAGTGAAGCGAACTGCGGCATGAGCCGGTTACCAAAGACTAGACCCGATTTATGTGCGTCGGCCGAATCGCGCCATGTACCCTCAATCTGGAAATCACTAAAGCGACCGAATGTGAAGAAGAGAAGAAGAAGAAGTAGGAAGAACAAATATGATTTATTGTGAACTATTAACAAGACCAAAAATAACCAAGGAGAATGGAAAGGATAAGAAAATAACTGAACAGAAAGAAGCAAGGAGACACAGTGCAATATTAGCTTATATTAAACAGGCTTAACTTATACCCCGACAGGACAACACAAACAGACTCACACGAATGGGGAATTGCAGGTTGAATTGGCTGGAGGGAGAAGAAGGTCGAACCACAAAGCTGGAAGGCTTGGCAGGGCGCACAGCAAGCCGGTCCTTTTCAGGCTGGGAGCGAGCAGGGCGACGTCGGCACACGTATCTCGTTGCACGTGGCAGGGGCTGGTTGGCGCTGCATGCCTCGGGCTCTTTTGGTCCTCTCCTCTCAAAATCGTCTGACGCGTCTCTCTCCCTCAATCTCCTGCTTGCGCGATCGTCGCACGTATCTCTCTTCTCTCTCAAGCGCGGGGCTGACACGCCTTCGTCAGTTTCGGTACCGCCCTCCTCCGTGCTCTGTTTCGTGCCCTTATAAGGCAATGGCATGGTCTTGCTACCTTATTTGGGCAGAGAGTCGAACGGCGCGCCCCTAGTGGCGAGCCACGGCCTTGTGTCCTTACTTGGGCATGGGGCTGAACACCCGCCCCTCGTGGCGCGCCCTGGGCGTGCCTCTTCCCGGCGACCCCGCCCTTCCTGTCCAAACAGAGCACGGAGCACATCTTCATCATAGCGGCGAACGCCGCTTCCCAAGCCAGGCCAGTTGAGGGGCCGCGCACCCCATGCTTGTTAAGCTTCGTTACCCAGAGAGGGAGAGTTCGGCTGGAAAATGTCATTGAAGGGGAGCTATCCTTACTTGATTCGGTGCAATGGAGTGTCAACTAATGGGAACAGAGCCTTGAACTACATAGAATAAGGAGCTAACTATTTAGAAGGATATATGATTGGCTATGTGTATGTATATGAATTAACTAATGGGGACGACCCGTTGACCTTTACAATTATGGGGGTATTCACACAGATTCACTATATTTTCAGAGGGTGATATTTACAACAAGTTTTACCTCAAATTACACGCACAATTCCCAAATCCGTTACAATATATATATATATATATATATATATTTATATGTATATATATATATATATATATATAGTGGAATGGGGCAACACAGTATAGTTTCTCTGACTTTGAATGCACTTGCTGTATTTGTCCTTTAAACTGTATATTCGAGGAAAATATAAGTTTTGAGATTGTACCTTCACCTCCTTCAGCCAGTTCTTCATTGGCAGACGATTGGCTACCACGCAGGTGGTTCTTTAATGTCAAAACAGACAATAGTTACGAAGGGCCAGGCAATGGCTGTAAAGAGGGTTTTGGGAGTGGGGGGGGGGGGGGGGGTGATCCAGCTGCCTGAAGCCACAATAATAAATTGCGGTTGGCACAACATAGGCCTTATGCACAGGAATTTTGTTGGGAAGGAGGAAGAGAGCTTGGTTCAAGAGCCTTCGGCATTTGTCCATGATGGCCTGACAAAAATTTGCATAAAGACAGGCTTGATATTTCCCTATGAATTTCGCTTTGTGAGGCACAAAGTTAACAAGAGGTCAGGTCAGTTTTTTTTTGGACAGGTCAGTCTTTTGGAATTGCCACTGGTAACGTGTAATCCAGTGCTACCTGCCGCATAGTCGGGTTGTAGACTAAAACGACACCCCTTGCTGGCTTTGCTGGTGGGAAGGGTGACTGTGACACTCTGTCAGGACCAAAATCAACACCTTGTAAAAGGCGGATGAGCTCCCTAGGGAACCAACGGCCATCCAGTAAGGAGATGTTGTCTCCTAAAAAAAACCCATTCGGTTTGGACTGGTTCAAGTCGTACCAAAGACTTTTAAAATGGTACGTGCTGCTTCCTTGCTTGAAAACTATAGAGGACGGACGATCCCATCGGTTGACATCGATGGGGAGGAGGAAATTCCTTTTGAGGAAATGCCACGCTGCGTACGGTGAGAAAAGCGGCGCCATTGTTATGATGTAGCTGGTACCCAGAATACACCTTCGTTGGGCATCAGATATGAAGCTTATGGCCAAGTTTAATTAAAATTGTGGGTAGTTTCGGAAAAGAGAGCAAATACCTATTTTGGGGGGTCAACCCCCGCCTCCCCCATAAACCCCATCAATGAACGCAGATTTTGATGCTATCAATACACCTTCATTATGTGCCAGATATGAAGCTCGTGGCCAGGTTTAACCAACATCATGTGTGTAGTTTCGGAGAAGAGAGCAAATACCTATTTTGGGGGTCAACCCCTGCCTCCCCCATAAACCCCATCAATGAACGCAGATTTTGATGCTATCAATACACCTTCATTATGTGCCAGATATGAAGCTTGTGGCCAAGTTTCACCAACGTCATGTGTGTAGTTTTTGAGAAGAGAGCAAATACCTATTTTTGGGTGGTCAAACCCCCCCCCCCCCCCCCCCCCCCACAACTCCTCCCCGTGGACCCCGTTAATGAGCGCTGATTTTGAATTTGTTTTGGAAGCCATTAATTAGACCTATTGGCCGATGTATATTCCAAGTTTCAGCTAGTTTCAATGCATAGCCCTTGGGATATGAGTGCCAACACATTTTGGGCGGACAGACGGACGGACAGACACCAACGGGATTTGAGGGTTTTCTTATTAAAACTGAAGAATGCGGAAACGGACGTTGGTGCAATTTGGAACATATTACCTCAACGTACAAATAATTTACTTCTGAAATTTGCAGCCGATTTCGTCCAGTTGAAGCCGAGAAACGAATTTTCAGTCCCCATGTAAAAGCAGCATACAGAGAAACGATCCCTCATATATAGGGAGGGGAGGTTTGCGCCTCCCTTGATTACATTAGTTCTACGTGCCTGTTGTTTGTATCCTTTATAACATCCTAACGTCCTTTAAGTTCCCTGTTTGGAATGATTTTCAGTTTTGTAGGATTGCCAGGCAGGCCGACAGTAAAAAAAGTTATCATTCTCTTAAGCAATCCCCTGTACGCATGTGAGATCGGGATGAATTCAGGGCCAATATGGCAAACTCAAACGGCAAACTTGTCTGTATATTCATGTTCCGCTTCGTGTTCAAAATAGAACTTTCATTTTAAATAAACCGTTCCTCGATCATAAATTGACAAGATGGACGCACAGACAGACAGAAATGAACCAATTTCTTTACCCCGCTTTTCGCTCCGCATGGCGGGGTAATAAACAGGATTCCAGAAAAGTGAATCCATGATCTTTCCAGCTGACTGGTGTCAAATGTATTGAATGGTGGTGATCCCCTTGCGCTTTCATTGCCTTCATTCCAATTAGGTTTCAGGATCACAGGGGTGAAGCTGCTTTGTCACCACTTACCAGATGGGCAGTAAAGACGGCTGGGTGTGTTGACCATTTTGAGATGTTTGTGACACGTTACAGTCATTGTTGATTGTGAGTCGGGACGTTTGACTGTACTTATCGTACTGAGACACTAGACATGCATGAGTGTTTCTTGATGATGGTGAATATGTTGTCTTGATAAATTCAAAGTTCTCCGAATTCCCATACTGGACATATAAAAACAGACTTCATGGGAGTGGTGGAAAAATGTTTTCCTTTGAAGTTCAGGTGGAAGATGGAAGGTGGAGCTGGAGGTACAAGAGAACGGTGAATGAACGAAACGTTTAGGAGTGAAAAAGTTTTGGGAAATGAGCCTTGTGATAAAGAAGACAAAGAGATTGTGATTATGAACAATGCATGGGTTGTTCCTGACACAGTATAGGAGAGTGAGGCATTTTTAAAGGAAAAAACGATCTTTTAAAGGAAAGAACGTTTCAGTGAATGAAAATTCAGTTTGGTGTTATTGAAAAAGAGAAGGGATCAAAACCCCCTTTTTGACCCCCTTAGGTTCTACCTACACAGGTTCTACTTGCCACTTGTTCTACCTACACAACATGAAACTTCATGAAGAATGAAGGAGGAACTGTACATGTCATATCGAGTTCGTGTTTCTTATTTTTTTGGAGTGAAGAATAGAATGTTTATGCCTCTGCCCCCGAAGGTGGCCGGAGACATGTTTTCCGGTTGTCCGTCTGTCCGTACGGGCAAACCTCGTTTTTCTCAGTAACCACATGTCCGATTGAGACGAAACTTTCAGGGTAGGAGTGACACCCATGCAGAATGTTTTGATGATAATTGTGACGTCATAGGTCACTTCGTATGGCAGCCATCTTGGATCAAACGCAAATAATTAGAAAAATATTTCTCGGAAACCTCTGAATGGAAAAATTTGAAACTTGGCACTTTGTCAAGTATTCCCAATGGGGAAAAAAAGATAATGATGACTCATTGGTGAAGTGGTATACCAGCCATAAATGTTTTAATCTAATGCCTTAACCTAAAAATCTGAAATTGCATGCACATGATCTATGACCCATTTGTATTGAAATATTACATTTATGGCATCATAAGTCATATGGTTTGGCAGCCATATTGGATTGAAGGAAAATATTAAATAATTATATCTCTGCAACCGCTTACCCTATCGATGTGAAATTTTACAAATGTCATCTAACACCATTATTGCATATGATTTGAAAATGATGATATTGTAGGTCACGTGGTTTGGCAGCCATCTTGGATAGAAAAACGAACCTTTTCCGATCAACACGAAACTTCACACACGTGATCTCCTACACGTACATATGCAGAGTGTACATTTTTGATGTCATATGTCACTGTTTAGCAGCCATATTAGCTTGAAAGCCGATATAAAAAAAAAAATCCCTTCTCCGAAAACGCTTCACGGATCGATGTGAAACCTGTCCTGTGGTAAATGTGATACTTCAAAACAGCTGAAGAGATTTAAACCAAACTTGTTTATTTTAGGACATTGAATGAGGGCATCTACCCATTGTCATTGGCAGGGACTATGCGGAGGCATATTACCGACAGTTGCATTGCACTACTTTGTTTATATTTTTGGAATAAGGAGTGAAAATGGAATCAACAAGCTGAGGGATCAGAAATGACAATATTTGGGAGAAAAGAAGCCAAAGTGAAGCACGTGGGGTCAAAACGGAGACAGAAGCAACATGCCGACTGGCCGAGCCCTACACAAGTATGCCAGGGACACAGATTTGACAATTCAACATAACTCAATATGGTTTGACATGGTAAATTGGACTAAAACATGACCAGCAACACGACGATGAAAGTAAAGTACAACGTATCTGGTCTGGGAAACTTAGTTGTGATGAGCTAGAGGGAGGAACTGCTTGAACCAGCATCACGTGTGAAGGCACTCGGAACCTGTATTGGCAGGCTCCACAACACTTCTCCATCTTCTCTCGATTAGAATGTAATCAATCTGATTTCTATGTTGCCCATCAGGTGAAGTCCATGTGTACGATCTATTAAACCTTCAGTGGTTTTATCCATGCGTCTGCAATATTATGAAATCACTCCACACAGAACTCCAGCATTCGCTCCCCGAGCTCATTTTGGATGCAAAGTCCGTGCTTTCCTGCGATCCCTGGTGCTCCTGCTTCTCCAATTTTTGCATTCCACTCTTCCATAATATTTAAACATCTCCTTTTGCCACTTGTTCTACCAGTTCCTAAAACTTTCCATAAAACTCGTCTTCATTTTCTTCATCTGCCCTAGAAGTTGAATCATATGATGATGATGGTCATGCTCACTGGATGTCCTTTCATTGGGTTGTATGCAAGTCCTGACCCGACCATCTTATTGCAAATCGATGCAATTCCATTTCTTTTGCAGGTTTTGTGATCAGAAAAGAACACTTTGTAATCATCAGATTTAAACTGCCACTAACCAGTCCATGTAAGTTCACTTATCCCACAAATTTTAGTTATTGTCCTCTTCATCTCTCTATTTATTACATCTTCTTTTGTATGCAGCACAAGGCTGCAGAGTAGCATCATTGGCTGAGGGCACACACATTAATGAATCTTCCTGCCTGTGAAACACCAGGATGACAGTTTATAGCTGGGTCGAGATTCAAACCCAGGCTAGACAGCCATGAGGTGAGTGTGCGTACATCTATGCCTTCCTGTCAACCTCTTGTTACATTTTAATTTCCATGATTCATCGCCCTTATGTTATTTTCTACAATTTGGTGAGCGTTTGAGAAGCTCAGAGTTCGGCCTTCAGTTCTGGTGACTTCAGCGACTGGATATACTTGTGGCTTTGATCCAGTCTTACTCATCAAAATACGTTGCTCTTCCCCAGTAGCCATTTGGATGCTTTCAAATGTGGGGGGCTCATCATCCGGCACCATAGTTTTATCTCTTACTTGTCTGATCCCCATTGTTTTATTGGCATGTACAGAATTGGTTTGCCATTGTCTTCTTCCGGGCAGTGTCGAAACGAGATGGCAGACTGTGATCCTAGCCATTGTTCTCCACAACAGAATCATCTGCCTAGCATAAAGGTCATGCATCCATTAGACAATATTGGGCAGCTTGTGGCATGGTGATCCACCACCTGCGCCCAATGCCTCATGTAAGCCTGATCCGGAGGCTAAAATGGGGTAGTACACCTTGTCTAAGGGTGGCTTACGGGTTAACGAATGCAAAGGCCACCTCCTTTCAAAGGGATTGCTGCCTTTACGCCGTTAAAGCGGCAAATTTGGATTCGGAGTTTCCTTCTCCTCGATTAGATGCCCAAGGCTAATAAAACCAATCTGCCCGAAGCAACTAGTTTTAAGATGCCAGTGATTCACCTATACTCACATTAGTGAGACCAACCCGACGATGAGGTCAGAGTGACGGTCAGAGTGACGCTTGACTGTCAGAGGCTGTTTGAGATGCTGAGCCATCAGAGTATTTTATACACTTTGAGGGTCCATCCTCATTGTTACTCCATGGCATAACAGTCCATTGGGGGCAGCGATAATGCTCTGGAAGGCGACATTATAGATATATATATATATATATATATATATATATATATATATATATATATATATGTATATGCGTATTGCTCCCAGCTTTCTGGCTCAATGACAGAAGTTGCCATTTGGATTTTTGCCAACGGCATCCCTACACCGTGTAGAATCCCGTGCAGGAAACTTTTTTTTTTTTTTTAATTTCCCTCACGTGTAAAGAATACTGTCATGTTTGGATTGAACGCCTTGGAGTAAAGCTCGTTTGGTCATCCTTGTCGCCCTGCGGTGTTCACCACAGGGTAATCACACGACAATATATACCGTATATACCATATGTATGTGTGTGTGTGTGTGTATATACATATATATATATATATATATATATATATATATATATATATATATATATTGTTGTGGATATGAGAATGGTTTTTTTTTTTTGTTGTTATTGTGTAAATTGTTGTTAAGATATCGCCCTCCTTACTCCAGTTATGTATAAAGGTCAAAGTGCGTCCCGTAATTAGTTCATAAACACCACACGTTAGCCAATCATAGATTTCCCCCCTTGTTGACAGTTATTTCCTTATTATGTGTATTAGGGTAAGGCCTTGTCTTCCATTAACTTAATACTCTATTGCACCGAATTCAAATAGATAAATCCCCTTTCATTCCCATTCCCAAAACTTCTACTGCCAACTGCATTTGCCGCCATTACGGCGTGGTCAGCTCGGGGAAGAAGGGCGTGCCCGCCCATCGTCATCAAGGGTGGAGTCAGAGGGCCTGTGCCCACCAATCAGGGCCGAAGCGAGCTCACCGATGGGTGTGTCCTGAAGGCCGGCGGCTTGATCGCCCGAGGCGTAATATAAGCACGCACGGACGCCGTTGTTAAACAGAAGAGAGAGAGAAGGTTCGAGAGAGAAGGTTCGAGGTCAATTATAAGAGTTGCACGAAAGGTCTATTACAAGAGTTGCGCCAAAGAGAGGTGAATGACAAGCGTTGCGCAAAAGGTACCAAGACAGAGTTGTGCAAAAAGGGTCCAAGAAAGAGTTGCGCCAGAGACGGCAGACGCGTCCTGAGGTGAGCCAGAGAAGCAGCTTTGGCTCCACCAGGCAGCTTCAACCCGTTACCCCGCGGGAACCAGATAGCGGTGGCATCGGTGGCCGTCGAGGTCCAGCCGACGTCCTGTGCGGGATCAAACCCGAACCATCTGCCCCAGCTGAACCTTCCCATTCCTCCTTCCAGCATTCATTCCTGCCATTCCATCCTTCTTGTGTACGTGAGTTTGTTTTGTTTGTCTTGTCCCAGGGTTAATTAAGCTTGTATAGTTAAGCTAGTATTTTCACTGTGTCACCTGCTTTTTCCATTTTCCCTGTATATAATCTTGACTGCTCCTTTTGCTTAGTGTGTGTAAATAATAAATCCTGTTACTCTTCTGTACATCTTCTTCTTCCTCTTTACATTCGGTCGCTTTAGAGGTTTCCAAATTGAATACCTGTGGCGCGATTTCGGCCAACGTCCAGGAATCGGGTTAGTCGGGGTAACTGTTCGGCCGCGGCGCCATCCGCTCGGCAAAACAACATCTTATCCGCGGTCCGTAACAATATATATATATATATATATATATATATATATATATATATATATATATATACATACATATACATACATATATATATATATATATATATATATATATATATATATACATACATATATATACATACATACATATATATAAACAACAACAACAACACAACAGGCATTTTAAGGCCATTTTCCCTACTAGAGCGGGGGTTAGCCTTGCGGTCCCCATGACAATCTTCTCCATTTTGCCCTATTTTCTGCATCTCCCCTTGTTAACCCCCCTGCCCGCATTTCTTCTTCCACCATCTTTAGCCAAGTCTTTCTCGGTCTTCCCCCGTCCTCTACTTCCTTCTACATTCATTTCCATCACGCTTCTCAACCAGTCACTTTCATCCTTCCTCAACACATGACTAAACTATCTCAACCTGTTTCTCTTCACTGCATCAATCACAGGCTCTATATATATATATATAAACGGTATACATAAATACATACATACGGTATATACGGTATATATACATACATACAGTATGTGTATGTGTATATATATATATATATATATATATATAGTGTGTGTAAATAATACACACATACTGTGTATATATGTATGTATATATATGTATGTATATATATATATATATGTATGTATATGTATGTATATATATATATATACGTATGTATATATATGTATATATATATATATATATATATAGCTCTTGCACGAGCCTCGATTCAGTATACAAAATATATATATATATATATATATATATATATATATATATACATACACATATGTATATATATATATACTGTTACATATTTATGTGAATGTATGTGAATTACCATTCAGGTCTTTGCTTATCAATGTGTAGTAGATTAAGGGTTGTTGTGGTTGGAGGGTCAGGAGCCCTTCTGAAAAAGAGACCGGAAACGGAAGAGGAAAAGACACGAGGAAGAAAAGCGACGAGGTTTTCTTCTTCCTCGCCCCGCTCCGATGAAAGGTGGGATCGACCTTGCGCCGCGTGGAAAAGCGGCGTTCCCAAGCCCGTCTGGCGAGAGGAGTTACCGGGACGTGTACCTACCCGGTGGAGACGTCAAGTTGCCGTGGGGCCGTGCACCGACCCCGCGTCTGGCACCGTTCGCGGCACCGTCTACAGAGACGCGTACGGGTCGCACGTTGGGGCCTAACACGCGTTGCAAGCAGCGTGGGGCTTTTGCTTGCTTTACCGTACCCGCTTCGCGTGGTCACGAGGGGGCTACAGCCGTGGTTCCCGGTACGATACCTGCCCGGTGGAAACGTCCACCCGGGGTTCGTTCAACCGCCCGAGTGCGGCGATGCCGACCATCATCTTGGTCAGGAGGGGCCCAGAGACATTGTGAGGGACAGAGACCAAAAGGGGGTCGTGAGTACAAAAGGGGACACACATATATAAGATGGCCATCTTAATCATCTAGGGAATTGATTGTGGATTGGGAATTGTTGATGGTTGTTTGTTGTTGATTGCTCGGGGAATATATCCTTGATTGTATCATTGAAATTGTATGGTATCCTTACCCTTGAAATATATCATTGAACATCAGTTTTCTCTTGGGTGGAATTCATAGGGATTGCGTTGCGAAAGCGCATATATAATACCACTTTCTGGCGAAGTTCCTCTCACGGTCCGGGGGTCACCGAGACCAGGTAGTCACCGAGGGGACCACGTAACAGAATTGGGGGCTCGTCCAAATTACGATTTGCGGATTCGCAATTGGGTCTACGTCCGGGATCTAAAATTGTATAAAATAAAAAAATAATATTTTTATTAATTAAAATTTATTAATTAAGTATTAATTGGAAAATTTTTGGGGAAATTGGGGTAAAGTCTTGGGTGAAGGTTAACAGGTGTTAACGATAGTCACCATGGCGTTTGTGGCACAGAACTTTGCGGTAACACCGAGTGAGGCACAGTTCCTAGCGTTACTAAAGTCGGACCTCTTGAAATTGGCCAAACATTTTAACTTGGAGGTCCGAACTAATTTGAGGAAGGCAGAGTTGCAGGCCACGGTGATACAATCTATGGTGGGATTAGGAACATGGGACGAGTTAGCCTGGGAGTGGCTACCCAAAGAACCAGAAGACGTTGAGCTCCGGAAACTGGAGTTGCAATTACGGAGCCAGGAACGGATCAAAGAAGAAGAAAGGAAAGCAGAAAAGGAAAGAGCAGAAGAAGAAAGGAAAGCAGAAAAGGAAAGAGCAGAAGAAGAAAGGAAAGCAGAAAAGGAAAGAGCAGAAGAAGAAAGGAAAGCAGAAAAGGAAAGATCAGAAGAGGAAAGGAAAGCAGAAGAGAGGAGAGAAGAGAAACAAGCAGAGGAAAGGAGAGTGGAACGAGAACTCCAGGAAAGGTTAAAAGAAGAAGAAAGGAAAGCAGAAGCGAGGAGAGAAGAGAAACAAGCAGAGGAAAGGAGAGTGGAACGAGAACTCCAGGAAAGGATAAAAGAAGAGGAAAGGAAAGCAGAAAAGGAAAGAGCAGAAGAAGAAAGGAAAGCAGAAGAGAGGAGAGAAGAGAAACAAGCAGAGGAGAGGAGAGCTGCAAGGGAACTCGAAGCAGAGGAGAGAAAAGCAGAAAGGGAATTAAAGGAACGTGACATGGAGCTTCGGCAGGAAATTAAATTCAAGGAGCTGGAGTTAATGAGAGAACGGGGAGAGGCACCACCCTTGCTGACGGGGTCGACACCTAACCAGAAAACCTGGGATGTGGGCAGACATGTGAGGCTGGTTCCACCGTTCAGTGAAAAGGACGTCGCGAAATTTTTTCCACACTTTGAGAAAGTGGCTCGACAATTAAACTGGCCGGAGGAGGCCTGGACCATACTCGTGCAAAGTGTGCTGGTGGGAAAAGCTCAAGAGATTTATTCGGCGCTACCAATGGACCAATGTGCAGATTATGAGGTACTGAAGAAGCACATCCTCAAAGCCTATGAGTTGGTTCCGGAAGCTTACAGGCAAAAATTCAGGAATGCCAGGAAGAGGGAGAGTGAGACCCATGTGGAGTTTGCCAGAGTGAAAGAAAACATGTTTGATCGGTGGTGTGAGTCAAAAGGAGTCGGGAAAGACTTCGAAACATTGCGTGACTTGATCCTGGTGGAGGAATTTCAGCAGTGTGTCCACGAGGACATCAAAGTGTACCTGCAGGAAAAGAAAGTACCAAAGTTGTGGGACGCAGCCACCATGGCAGATGATTATGCCTTAACCCACCGAATAGGGGTCCACGAACCTAACTCCTCGCCTAGATCTCCGCAGGGGAGGTGGGGAACAGCAGGTGCGGAGAACGACAATACATGGCGGCGGCCTCGAGAGGATTATGGGGACAACGCGGATACCCCACCTGTTCGAAATCAGAGGGAGGCGGGCCCAAGACAAACTTATATTTCGGGGGGCCCGAGGCAGACCACGAGTTTTTCCTCCGGGCCTACTTGCGCTTTTTGCAAGAAACCTGGACACTTGATGTCCAGTTGTTACCGCATGAAAAGGGAAGACCCAGAGCGGAGTCCGACTATTACGACTCCAAATGCAATGGCCATTGTGAGAAATCGCCATCAAAAGGGTTACCAACCATTTATTTCAGAGGGGTTTGTGTCACTGGATGGAGCCTCGACTAACCGGAGACCGGTTAAGATATTGAGGGACACAGGAGCACATCAATCTTTAATGCTTGAAGGCATTTTGCCATGGTCCGAGGAGACGGCAACGGGGGATAGTGTTCGTTTACAGGGGATCGGGGGCGGTGTTAGTGCTCCACTTCATGTCATCCATTTGGAGTCCGATTTGGTGTCAGGACCGGTCACCGTCGGTTTACAAGCCACGCTTCCTGTAGAGGGTGTATCTGTGGTTATCGGGAATGATTTGGCCGGGGGTCAAGTTTATGGTAACCTGAGGGTTGGTAAAGAGCCCAGCAGGGAAAATAACACCACACCAGCTCGGGATGGCGACAAAAGTACCAAGTTATTTGTAGGGGGACTGAACTTCAAAACAGAGGAAGAAGTTCTGACCTCTGTCTTCAACAGATATGGGCCGCTGGTGGAAGTGCGGTTGGTAAGAGACAGGGAAACGCAACAATCAAGAGGGTTCGGCTTTGTCACGTTTGCAAGCACAAAAGACGCCAGAGAGGCAGAGAAGAATTGGAATGGCAAGGATTTGGAGGGTTGGACCATAACAGTAGGGAAGGCATTTCGTAGGCGTCGAGAGGTCTACAGGAGAGGACAACTGGGCGGTAGTTTTGGTGGTGGCCGCAATCAATATTATTATGGAGGCTCCCTGAGTTACGGCAGCTCCCGAAGGAAGGATTGTCAAAGTAGTGGCCGAGAAGGAGACCGCTATTCATGGGACTACAGGGACAAGCGGTTCCACCATAATTATTAGGGAAGTTCTGAGAAGTTGAAGCACTGAATGCGGCGGAGCCGCCGAGTCAAGATTCCTACACGGATTAACCGTGAATGCCGTTCCTAAAGGCGTCCATGTAGAGAACTTTCCTGCACGGACTAACCGTGAACTCCCTGTTCCTAAAGGCATCCATGTAGTGAATACTCGGCTTGGCCTCCCGGAAAAAGTGCTATCGAGTTGCTTAACTTTGGATCTTTGATCAACCCCTTAACCTTCATTCACAAGAAACTGACAGTCAAAGTCAGAGGGTCATGAGATGGAGTTTGGCTTGGCAGGAGTCCAACGGGAAATTGAACATGTAAAGGGCAGGGACAATGTCGTTGCTGACGCTTTGTCCAGAGTGAGTTAATCTGGGGGGGGGTTGAGTTATCTGGTTTGTTTATCCAAATTGGCCGGCAAAGAAAGTTTTCGCTGGGTTCAAACTTTCTTTCTTGAAGGGGGGGAGTGTTACATATTTATGTGAATGTATGTGAATTACCATTCAGGTCTTTGCTTATCAATGTGTAGTAGATTAAGGGTTGTTGTGGTTGGAGGGTCAGGAGCCCTTCTGAAAAAGAGACCGGAAACGGAAGAGGAAAAGACACGAGGAAGAAAAGCGACGAGGTTTTCTTCTTCCTCGCCCCGCTCCGACGAAAGGTGGGATCGACCTTGCGCCGCCTGGAAAAGCGGCGTTCCCAAGCCCGTCTGGCGAGAGGAGTTACCGGGACGTGTACCTACCCGGTGGAGACGTCAAGTTGCCGTGGGGCCGTGCACCGACCCCGCGTCTGGCACCGTTCGCGGCACCGTCTACAGAGACGCGTACGGGTCGCACGTTGGGGCCTAACACGCGTTGCAAGCGGCGTGGGGCTTTTGCTTGCTTTACCGTACCCGCTTCGCGTGGTCACGAGGGGGCTACAGCCGTGGTTCCCGGTACGATACCTGCCCGGTGGAAACGTCCACCCGGGATTCGTTCAACCGCCCGAGTGCGGCGACGCCGACCATCATCTTGGTCAGGAGGGGCCCAGAGACATTGTGAGGGACAGAGACCAAAAGGGGGTCGTGAGTACAAAAGGGGACACACATATATAAGATGGCCATCTTAATCATCTAGGGAATTGATTGTGGATTGGGAATTGTTGATGGTTGTTTGTTGTTGATTGCTCGGGGAATATATCCTTGATTGTATCATTGAAATTGTATGGTATCCTTACCCTTGAAATATATCATTGAACATCAGTTTTCTCTTGGGTGGAATTCATAGGGATTGCGTTGCGAAAGCGCATATATAATACCACTTTCTGGCGAAGTTCCTCTCACGGTCCGGGGGTCACCGAGACCAGGTAGTCACCGAGGGGACCACGTAACAATACACATATGTATATATGTATATATATATATACACATATGTATATATATATATACACTTCAAAATTATATAAAAATATATATATAATTTTTGGATTGTCCGATCGAGGCTCGTGTATTAAAAAAGAACAAAAAAAACTTACTACTAGTAGTAGAAATTATTTGTTGTTCATTTTTCAAGACACATGTGTGATTGCAATTTTTCTCCAAGTAATACTTGCTCCATAATAATACTTCTGATAGCTAAACATAGAAAACTACTACTGCAAGTACTACTACCACTACTACTTTAAATGCCACAGTTATTCCTACCAGCTCGTGGGGTTCGCTGGTGATTCCCCCCCCCCCCCCCCCCCAAATCTGTCACACGAACAACCTGATCAGGACAGACGTTCGACTGAAGGTGATTTGAGCAGGAATCTGTAATTTGTTGAGTGTGCTGGCGATAACTCACCGACTCCTCATAAATATACCGTGGGATCTTTGACGTCGAGCAATGATCAGTGCTGGTGTACGCATTGATGTCTATGGCCGGTGTACACATTGATGTCTCACCCTAATTGCGAAATTCCAGGGTGTAAGAAATTTGAACCCAGGCTAGTTTAACCAATCGTTAACGCATCTAACTGAGAAATGAACAACTATAGTTTAGCACATAATACCATTTGTAGAGATTTTAAAGGATTGCATGTTTCTTGAAATGGAGATATACAATTTCTTATTTTAATAATTTTGTTTAAAAAGTTTCATAAAGACAGCACTTGAAGCCGTTCAAAATGTTGTAAGAACGAGCTGCTGTCTTCAAAGAAAGGGGAATTTTTAGTTTTCAATGCACCGCATTTTTTGCTTTTCTAATTATACGTACTTGTACTTTTTAAAAATAAAACGTTGGGCTTTCTTGGACTGCTATGTAGTTCCGATAACTTTTTGAACGCCCCTTGGAACTCCGTAATGTACTTTTATCCTGATTGCAAGATCGTGTGCTTCCCACAAGAGGAATATCGTCAGTAAAACGACTCATTTGCATTGCTCGGACGAAGTCCTGCAGGCAAAGTGCAGACAAAACAGTTGCTAAAGTTTTTTTAGCCGTCCACAAAACGTTGCTTTACTGTGGTTAAATGGTGTGTAATTGACTGCGTTGAGCAAGAACAGGTCGTTGCCAACGAGGCATGTTTCAATTGTGGGAATGGGGTGGGTGTGTGACATCACGAACAGGATAGCATACTCCAAGATGCAGCACCCCTGCTAGCACCACACCAGGACATCAACATTTGGTCAGATTCGTGTGTGTGTGTGTGTGTGTGTGTGTGTGTGTGCGTGCGTGTGTGTTGAAATTGAGGTGGTAAATGCTGGGCAGTGGTATTAACTGGACACCATTGTGTTTTTGTTTTGCTATTTAACGACACATAAATCGATAAATCGCTTCGTTTTTAGGTCATCTGATCTCATCTCGATTTTCGAGGAGATGAACTTATAAAATGGGTTGTGATGTCCGGATGTCCGTCCGTTAACTTTTTGCTATTTTTGCTACTCCTCCCTTGTCACTCAGTGACCCAGGTGATTGTTCTGAAACTTCGCACATGAATACAAGACAGTATCCCGCAAAATCGCTCTGGCTTCGATTTTTCGATTTCAGATCATGGGGGCTCCCAGAGGGGGGTTGCCCACTGAAACTTCGGATCTCCATTCGTCCCTTGTTTACAAACACATTTCTCTAAAACCCGATACAGCCCTTCTACTCAATGGTCCGCAGGATGACTCGGTCTTAGATTTTTTTTTTTCATGTCATGGGGGCCAGCAGCTCCCAGGGAGGATCCCCCAAATCAGCAGAGGTCTGAACTACAACCTCAAGATGACCGTCAGTCAACTTAGGGCAATTCATTCTTAGTATTCAGTGTTTGTAATTATTAGCAATGTTTACGTATGAATATTCAAATATTCAAGTAGATATTAGTAAATTATTTCGCGAGATACTAAGTGGATCATGATGTATATCTGTGCAGTGTCTGTCTTGTCACTGAAATACTCCCTCAAACTTTTGTGAAACCGTACCAAACTTCTGGTATGCATCTACCTCTCCCGTGTGTATGCCCTAAGGGTATTGTTTTTGAATTTTTTTTATTTTTTAAAGATTTGAATTTTTTTTTATTTCAACTTACATTTTCAACTTCAATTGTTTATAAAATGTAATATCACGTATAATCGTATATTGCAAATACATTTGTGTTTGCAAAATAATTGTATTATGATTGGTGTAAACCATGACAAAACAGCATCTCAGGTACAGTCATCTATCTATATATCTACATATCTGGGCAGTGTCTGTGTTGTCACTGAACTACTTCTTCAAACTTTTGTTTCCGTGGTTGTGAAATGTGTTTAATAACGTGGTGGTGAGGTGTTTTTAATTGCTTGGTGGTGAGGTGTTTTGAATCACGTGGTGGTGAGGTGTTTTGAATCACGTGGTGGCGAGGTGTTTTGATTTATGTGGTGGAGAGGTGTTTTGACTTACGTGGTGGTGAGGTGTTTTGAATTACGTGGTGGTGAGGTGTTTTGAATTGCGTCGTGGTGAGGTGTTTTGAATTACGTGGTGGTGAGGTGTTTTGAATTATGTGGTGGTGAGGTGTTTTGAATTACGTGGTGGTGAGATGTTTAAAATAACGTGGTGGTCTGCACCCAAACTTCTAGTCTGCACCTACCCCTCCCGTATGTATGTGCTGAGGGGTTCTTTTTATATTATTTATTTATTTTTTTCGACCTAAATTGCTTATAAAATGTAATATCACAAACACTACAAATAAATTTGAGCAAAATAATTGTTTGTATTATGATTGGTGCAAATCATGACAACACAGCAACTCAGGTACAGTTAATATCCTCAACTACAATAAGCCTATTCCTCCATAACGACGCATGGTGAGGCGAGCGCAGCTAGCGTATTCTGTAACAGGTCTGATCGAGCGTAATCTGTAACAGGTCTGATCGTATTCCGTAACAGGTCTGATCGTAATCTGTAACAGGTCTGATTGTATTCTGTAACAGGTCTGATCGTAATCTGTAACAGGTCTGATCGTATTCTGTAACAGGTCTGATCGTAATCTGTAACAGGTCTGATCGTATTCTGTAACAGGTCTGATCGTAATCTGTAACAGGTCTGATCGTAATCTGTAAGAGGTTTGATCCTATTCTGTAACAGGTCTGATCGTATTCTGCAACAGGTCTGATCGTATTCTGTAACAGGTCTGATCATAATCTTTAACAGGTCTGATCGTATTCTGTAACAGGTCTGATCGTATTCTGTAACAGGTCTGATCGTATTCTGTAACAGGTCTGATCGTATGCTGTAACAGGTCTGATCGTATTCTGTAACAGGGCTGATCATATTGTTGCAGATTTGAGAATCCTGTGTTTTTTTTTATTGTTGTAAGTGTCATGAATCTTGTTGTAAATATCACCCTCCGTAGTGTAAAGGTCAAAGGTCGTCCTCCTAGTTAATCCATATACATGCACGTAGCAAATCATATATCCTTCTAAATAGTTATCTCCTTATTCTATGTAGTTTAAAGCTCTGTTCCCACTAGTTGACACTGCATTGCATCAGATGACATAAGATAGTTCCCTTCCATATCCCAAAGCCCCCATTGCCAACTGCATTGGGCGGGTTTCTGCAAAGCCTCCATTGCCAACTGCATTGGGCGGTTTTCTGCATTTGCCGCCATTGCCATGTGCTGTACCTCGGAGAAGAAAGGCGTGTCTCCACCTCGTCATCAGAGGGTGGAGCCAGGAGAGCCCTTGCCGACCAACCAAGCACGAGGGGATTGGCTTGAGAGGGCGGAGAGAGAACGATCGGGGAGGTTCGCGAAGGTTCGAGGGTGTGGCCTATATAACCCGCGGCGGGACGCCCCCACCAGAGATGAGTCCTTGGAGAGCACGCGACGCACCTGAGACGAGTTGAGGAAGGAGATGCTTGAGGGAGAGAGAAGCACGCATGAGCTTTGAACCACCGCAGCTTTGGGCTTTGACGGCAGTTTCGACCGTGGCCGCGAAGGAACGCCGCCGTGCGAAACCGATCGAGAAGGGGCGGCGGCTGCTCACTCCCGGCCCGACCGTGCTCCGGTTCCAGTTGAACCTTCCTCTCCTTCCAGCCATTCGTTCCTGCCTTCATCCCCCATTCGTGTGAGTCTGATTGGCGTCTGTTTTGTGTGTCTTGTCCTGGGGTGTAAGTAAGTTTGTATAGGTAAGCTAATATTTGCACTGTGTCTCCTTACTCCTCCTGTCTTTATTTTCGTATTTTTCCTCCTTCCTTGGTTTCTTTTGACTTGTAAATAGTAGTAATAAATTATATTTGTATTTCCTACCTTCGTTCTTCTTCTTCATGCTCGTCCGGTCCTCTTTGTGATTTCCCCATTGAAAACCTGTGGCGCGATTTTGGCCAACGTTCAGTATCGGGTTAGTCTCTGCTAATGGTTCGTGCCGCGGTTGCTAAACCGCTTGGCAATTAACATCTGTCCGCGGTCGCGAACGAGGTTGCGCACCTGCCTCTCCGGAGGGAGCTTGTGCAACTTCAGGACTCACGTCAGGTCAGTACGCAAGGGGATTAATCCCCCCTTCTTAAAGGGAAAGGCCGACGTAGAGATCCGCAACAATATTCTGTAACAGGTCTGATCGTATTCTGTAACAGGTCTGATCGTATTCTGTAACAGGTCTGATCGTATTCTGTAACAGGTCTGATCGTATTCTGTAACAGGTCTGATTGTATTCTGTAACAGGTCTGATCGTATTCTGTAACTGTTCTGATCGTATTCTGTGACGGGTCTGATCGTATTCTGTAACAGGTCTGATCGTATTCTGTAACTGGTCTGATCGTATTCTGTAACTGGTCTGATCGTATTCTGTAACAGGTCTGATCGTATTCTGTAACTGGTCTGATCGTATTCTGTAACAGGTCTGATCGTATTCTGTAACTGGTCTGATCTTATTCTGTAACAGGTCTGATCGTATTCTGTAACAGGTCTGATCGTATTCTGTAACAGGTCTGATCGTATTCTGTAACAGGTCTGATCGTATTCTGTAACAGGTCTGTTCGTATTCTGTAACTGGTCTGATCGTATTCTGCAACAGGTCTGATCGTATTCTGCAACTGGTCTGATCGTATTCTGTAACAGGTCTGATCGTATTCTGTAACAGGTCTGATCGTATTCTGTAACTGGTCTGATCGTATTCTGTGACAGGTCTGATCGTATTCTATAACAGGGCTGATCGTATTCTGTAACAGGGCTGATCGTATTCTGTAACAGGGCTGATCGTATTCTGTAACAGGTCTGATCGTAATCTGGAACAGGTCTGATCGTATTTTGTAACAGGTCTGATCGTAATCTGTAACAGGTCTGATCGTATTCTGTAACAGGTCTGATCGTATTCTGTAACAGGTCTGATCGTATTCTGCAACAGGTCTGATCGTAATCTGTAAGAGGTCTGATCGTATTCTGTAACAGGTCTGATCGTATTCTGTAACAGGTCTGATCGTATTCTGTAACAGGTCTGATCGTATTCTGTAACAGGTCTGATCGTATTCTGTAACTGGTCTGATCGTATTCTGCAACAGGTCTGATCGTATTCTGCAACTGGTCTGATCGTATTCTGTAACAGGTCTGATCGTATTCTGTAACAGGTCTGATCGTATTCTGTAACTGGTCTGATCGTATTCTGTGACAGGTCTGATCGTATTCTATAACAGGGCTGATCGTATTCTGTAACAGGGCCGATCGTATTCTGTAACAGGGCTGATCGTATTCTGTAACAGGTCTGATCGTAATCTGGAACAGGTCTGATCGTATTTTGTAACAGGTCTGATCGTAATCTGTAACAGGTCTGATCGTATTCTGTAACAGGTCTGATCGTATTCTGTAACAGGTCTGATCGTATTCTGCAACAGGTCTGATCGTAATCTGTAAGAGGTCTGATCGTATTCTGTAACAGGTCTGATCGTATTCTGTAACAGGTCTGATCGTAATCTGGAACAGGTCTGACCGTATTCTGTAACAGGTCTGATCGTAATCTGCAACAGGTCTGATCGTATTCTGTAACAGGTCTGATCGTATTCTGTAACAGGTCTGATCGTATTCTATAACAGGTCTGATCGTAATCTGTAACAGGTCTGATCGTATTCTGTAACAGGTCTGATCGTAATCTGTAACAGGTCTGATCGTATTCTGTAACAGGTCTGATCGTTATCTGTAACAGGTCTGATCGTATTCTGTGACAGGTCTGATCGTATTCTATAACAGGGCTGATCGTATTCTGTAACAGGTCTGATCGTAATCTGTAACAGGTCTGATCGTATTCTGTAACTGGTCTGATCGTAATCTGTAACAGGTCTGATCGTATTCTGTAACAGGTCTGATCGTATTCTGTAACAGGTCTGATCGTATTCTGTAACAGGTCTGATCGTATTCTGTAACAGGTCTGATCGTATTCTGTAACAGGTCTGATCGTATTCTGTAACTGGTCTGATTGTATTCTGTAACAGGTCTGATCGTATTCTGTAACAGGTCTGATCGTATTCTGTAACAGGTCTGATTGTATTCTGTAACAGGTCTGAAATGCATGTCTTTCAGGGCTCATGAAGCCCAAGCTTTTAAAGGCTCTTCGTTTTACAAGGTTTTACTTTGGAACTTTGGAATTTGAAAGTGGGGATGTTTGTCCTTGTAAATTCGTGATTTTTATTCCAGCCTCATCGTCTAAATTCTGGATGGACCGCTATCAGAAGGGCGTTAAGCCATCTGAGGACCCGTCTACCAATATCGGGCAGCTTTCTGGACTTTAAATATCCAAAGGTGTCTTTCATGAAGTCTGACATGAAGACATGAAGACATGACATGAAGACATGAAGACATTTCATGAAGACATTTCCGGAGAGGGGCGTGAGGGAGTGTGGAGAGGATTCTGGCCAAAGCCTTTCTCGAAATGGCTGGAATTTTTTCGACCGAATCAGGATTTTGTTTTTCAGGGTGCTGGCGATAACTTGCATACTCCCTCACGCCCCTCTCCTACAGACCCCGGAAAGTTGGTATAATTTGTACTGTAAACGAAGAAGAGGTATGGAATGTGCTTCTAAGCACAAACACGTTCTTGTACTGCATTCTGCTATTTGACAGTTTTTCGTTTACTTTGTCTTTTGACGATTAAATGAAAATATGAAATGCCCCAAACCGGCCAATAACTAACAAACAAGAAGACGTCATGCGGAGCACGATACTTGCAAAGTCGCCCCCCCCCCCCCCCCCCCAAGAAAAATAATTCCATTGATACAGCAAATTGTCTATTTCATCAATATTTAAATTGACAATCTTGATCAAAGCTCGGGTCAATAGGAAGAAAAGTGACGATTTTTCAGATGAAAAATGATGATTTTGGAAGGTTGACCTTGAGTTGACCTTTGACCTTTCGACCTCAAAAATAGTTAGTTTCCCTATTTAGTGATTCAATGTGCAAATGCTGTTCAATTTTCAAGTCAATTGGATGAAAATTGAGGATTTTAGAAAGTTGGCCTATGTTGACCTTTTGGCCTATGTTGGCCTCAAAAATACTTGGTGGTTGAATTCAGTGACCAGATATGCAAGTCCTCTTCAAATTTCGAGTCAATTGGATGAAAATTGAGGATTTTAGAAATTTGGCCTATGTTGACCTTTTGGCCTATGTTAACCTCAAAAATACTTGGTGGTTGAATTCAGTGACCAGATATGCAAGCCCTCTTCAAATTTCAAGTCAATTAGATGAAAATTGAGGATTTTAGAAATTTGGCCTATGTTGACCTTTTGGCCTATGTTGGCCTCAAAAATACTTGGTGGTTGAATTCAGTGACCAGATATGCAAGTCCTCTTCAAATTTCAAGTCAATCGGATAAAAATTGAGGATTTTAGAAATTTCGCAAAGTTGATGACCTTTGGCCTATGTTGACCTTTTGACCCCAAAAACAATAGGCTTCTTGCTTTTGACCAACGCTAGCATTTGGTGAAGTTTCGTGAAGATCAGTTGAAATTTGTGACCTGTAGGCCGGTGACAAACAAACAAACAGACAGACAGAACCACAAACGCAACTTTTTTTTTTTTTTTTTTTTTTTTTTTGTATACAAGGTCGAGGCTCGTGAAAGAGCGAACATTAATCACACAGAAAGACAAACCGACACATAAAACATATAACATAGGGAGCGGTAGACAAGATGGGGAGAGAGGGGGAAGGACACAAACACAACATTTGAGAGCAGTGACCGAGAGACATGGAGACATCGAGAGATCTGAGAGAGGGCGAGGGCTTGGGGGGGGGGGGGGGGGGCGTGGGAAGGGGGCGGTGGGAGAGGTATAAAACATATGGACACTGCCAGGACTTCCAGGAAAGAAGTTGGAATTTCAAACAAGGTGGATCTGGGGTGAATTAGCGGGGGTAGAAAAGATCAAGGTTTTGGATGGGGGAAGATAAGAGATGGTGGTGAACAGCTGTTTTAAAGACCTGGAGGGAGGAGTGGGATTGAAGGGAGTGAGGGAGTTTGTTCCAGAGGCGGGAGAAAAGAGGAATGAAAGAGTGAAGGTGAGCAGAGAGCCGAGATTTCGGCAGTTTAACCATCAGAGGGTTGCTGGCAGATCTTGTGCGACCTGTAGGAATATTTGGGGGACAGAGCACAGAGAGAGCTGGGGGTGCAAGGCCGGAGAGGAGTCGGTAGAAGACAGAAAGACCACCTACCTGCCTGCGGTGAGTGAGTGAAAGGCCCTCAGAGATAGCTTCATCGCGGGAGATTCCAATAATTCTGAAAGCTTTGGTTTCAACAGCGTGAAGCCGAGCTAGGTGTGAGGCAGGAGCACCGGCCCATAGGGGAGAACAGTATTCCATTGAGCTGCGGATGAAAGCCTTGTATGTGGTGAGGAGCTCAGGTGTGCCGAGGAAGGACTTCGCACGACGGAGGATGCCCAGTCGGCGACTGGCTTTGGAGGCCAGCTTGGAAATGTGGTTTTCCCAAGAAAGATCATGGCAGATAGTGAGACCCAAAATCTTGAGCGACAGAACTTCTTGGAGAGGATTGTTGAGAAAGTAGATGGGAGGGTTGTCCAGTCGATCTTTTCGGAGAGACATAGTAAGAGTGTGAGATTTGTCAGGATTGAAAGACATGTTCCACTTGTTTGACCAGTCTGTGATTTTGTCCAGGTCTTCAGAGAGTGAGGAGGCAGCAGACTGCCGATCTGAGGGAAGAGGAATGGAGCGGCAGAGAGTGGAGTCATCAGCAAAGAGATAGAGAGGATTTTCGAGAGAGTCAGAGAGATCATTGATGAAGACCAGAAAAAGCACGGGGCCCAGAACACTGCCTTGGGGAACTCCAGCCTGAACAGGAAGAGGAGATGAGAGAAACCCATTCAGGGCCACACGTTGACGACGACTAGAGAGGAAGTCCGCCAGCCATGCGTGGAGATTTCCATGGATACCAAAGGAGGAGAGTTTGGTGAGCAGAGCGGGGTGCCAGACCGTGTCGAAGGCACGTGATATGTCGAGGGAGACAGCTCTAATTTCCTGTTTGGCATTGAGGACCTCCATCCATTGTTGAGACAGCAGAAGCAGCATGTCCAGAGTAGAGTGACCTGGTCTGAAACCAAATTGATGATCAGAGATCAAGCCATTGGAGAAGAGGAAAGATTTCATATCCGAAGCAATGATGGATTCCATGACTTTGCTGATAATTGGGAGAAGGCTGATTGGTCTGTAGTTGCTAGGATCTGTTTTTGCACCTTTTTTGTGCAAAGCGGTGATGTTGGCTGATTTCCAAGCAGATGGCAGTTGACCTTGAGCAAAAGAGAGGGTGAAGAGAACAGAGAGAGGGTGAGACAGAGCAGCAGAGCAGGATTTTAGGACCCGTGGGCTGATGCCGTCGGGTCCAGTTGCAGAATCAGAGTCGAGGGTTGACAGAAACTTTTCCACCTTGTCAGGAGGAAAGGACACGGAGTCCAGGAGCAGCAGGGTACGACTGGGTATGGTGGGTACAGAGAGGGATGGGTTTGGGACACAAGATTTAGAGGCAAACACAGAGTTGAGGCATTCAGCTTTTTCACGTGCGGAGTCAGCTGTGTAGCCGTTTGAGGTAAGGGAGGGGATGGAGGGGGAACAAACACCAGAAACGGATTTGACCAGATGCCACCAGGATTTGGAAGAGGGAGACAGATAAGAGAGTTCGGTCTTGAGAACGGAGAGATATTGTTTCCTGGCTCTCCTGAGGGTGGACACACACTTGTTTCGGGCTTTGTGAAAGGAAATGAGATTTCCTTCCGTTGGATTTGCTTTCCAGGAGACGAAGGCAAGTTGTTTCTGGGCAACAGCCTCACCACAAGATTCCGTGTACCATGGACGGGAGGAAGGGTATGACAACTGAAGACGAGATGGGATAAATCTGTGCATGAGAGAGAGCAATTTACTTTGGAAGAATTCCCAGGATGAGTTGATGTCAGAGGTGGTAGAGATGGGAGACCAGTCCAGATGATTGATGGCTGCTTGAAGACCGTGCCAGTTGGCCTGAGTGAAATGCCAGACTCGTCGACGCTGAGCAGGCTCCCTGAGGATGGTCAGAGAGATGTCCACTTTAACAAGGACATGATCAGATGATCCGATCGGAGCAGAAGAAGAGCAGCAGACATTTTCAGGGAAGTTAGTCATAACCAAGTCCAGAAGAGAAGATGTTCCGTTGACTGAGATCCGGGTCGGGAAATTGACAGATTGTGTCAGTCCCAGTGAGTCGCAGAAGTCCTTTGCTGAGGAGCCATGGCTGGTGAGAGAGGTACCCACACCCAGCCAACTGGCATGATGACAGTTGAAATCACCACATATGAGGAAGAGAGAGTTGGGATGAGTAGATAGAAGTTGGTCCATATCATCAGACAGCGAGATGTAGATTGAGTCATCACTGTTTGGTGGACGGTACAACACACATATGAACAAGAGGTGGGAGCGAAGGGGAAGCCGTAGCCAGAGGTATTCCTGGGGGTGAGGTGGAGAGAGTGCAGTGCGGGGCGAGTGAGGAAGAGAGTTTTTGATAAAGATAGCAACCCCGCCTCCAGGACGAGGCTCAGGTCTATCATACCGGAGGAGGGAGTAGCCCGGGAGAGATACTATGGAATCAGAGACATCATAAAGGAGGAAAGTTTCTGTTAAGCAGATCACGTCTGGTTTGACAGAAGCAACCTGTATGGAGAGATCAGTTAAGTTTGAACGAAGGCCCCGGATGTTTGAGGTCCATACCGTTAATGAAGAGGAAGGGGGAGCATCAGATACAGAACAGGGGGGAGGAGGGGTAGGGTAAGATGTGGAAGAGGTGGAAGAGGTAGGGAGAGCTGTTGAAGGTGTGTCAGAGATTTCAGAATAGCTCGGAGAAAGGGAAGGATGGGGCGGACAAAAGGTTTGATGGTGATTGGGTGAGCCACAATGAGGTGTTATTTGAGGAGGGGGAAGAGTGAGGCAGAAGGTTGGGGGAGATGGAGGTGAGAGTTTGAAGGGGGAAGAAGCGGGGAGGACGCTTTGAGGAGGGGCAGTGAGAGGGGGGAAATTGAGAAGCAATGAGGGTGGGGAGATTTGAAGGGGAGGGGTGAGGGGGGAGTTTAGGAGGGAGGGGGCAAGGGGGGAGATTTGAAAGGGATGGGTGATGGGGAAGATTTGGAGGGGAGGGGTTATGGGGAAGATTTGGAGGGGAGGGGTGAGATTGGATTTTTGAAAGTGTACGATTTATGGGAAACGAACATTTATTGCAAAATGAGTTTCTTGTGACCTTCGAGTTAAAAATACGTTTAAGGACGCTGGATGGAGGATGGAGTGCAGGAGAGTTTAGGGAATGTAGAAAAAAGGCACTATAGGAGATGGATATTTTTTTTGGGATGAATTGATTTGGTGAGCAAGTCGAAAGCAGCCTTTTAAAGAAGAAGAAGAAAAAGGTGTTATAAAATATGACGGAATACATAACTTGAGGGGAAAGTGTAAACATTGAAGGTTAATGAGTGAAAACTATCTGGGGAAATGGGGGAGAAACACGTGGTCGAAGAACGAACGAACGAATAAGAATGAATAAACGAATGAGAACAGAGAAGGAAAATGTTTTTTTTTTTTTTTTTGAGTTGAGATTTACACAAGGAAGTAGGCTATGGGTGAAAAGACTGGGAATACAGAGAACGAAAGTTATTGGATCACAAAACGACGGACCGCTGAGAGAAAAACAAAGCCTCAAGGTTGTACAGTGCACACTGTACAAGGCCTCAAGACACGACACGGCAAACAGACGATCAATTTATGAAAGATAAACACCGAGAAACAACCAAAGTTGCACACAATAACTTCACACACCGAAAGATAAATACAGTTTCGACAAAATACAATTGTGAACAGACTTAACTTCGAAAAACGTGGAGACCGTGTGGAGCTTCGAAAATCCCTGCCGCCGTCCAATATACTGACCAATATACTTGAAAAATCTTCGATTTTGCAAGTAACAAATCAACTTGATGTCTTAAATCCGATCAAAAACGACGTTGTGTGGATTCAGGAAATTAAATGAAAATATGAAATACCCCAAATCGACCAAAAACTCACAAATCAACTTGAAGTCTGAAATACGGTCAAAAAACGATGTTTTGTGGATTCAGACGATCAAATAAAAATATTAAGTAACCCAAACTGAACAATAACTCACAAATGAAATTGAGGTATGCAATCCGAAAAAAATACGATGTTATGTGGATTCAGACGATTAAATGAAAATATGAAATGCCCCAAACTGGCCAATAACTCACAAATCAAATTGAGGTCTGAAATCCCATCAAAAACGACGTTGTGTGGATTCAGGAAATTAAATGAAAATATGAAATACCCCAAATCGAACAATAACTCACAAATCAACTTGATGTCTGAAATCCGATCAAAAACGACGTTGTGTGGATTCAGGAAATTAAATGAAAATATGAAATACCCCAAATCGACCAAAAACTCACAAATCAACTAGAGGTCTGAAATTCGATCAAAAAACGACATTATGTGGATTCAGACGATCAAATAAAAATTTGAAATAACCCGAACTGGCCAATAACTCAATCAACTTGAAGTCTCAAATACGATCAAAAAACGACGTTATGTGGATTCAGACGATCAAATAAAAATATGAAATACCCAAAACTGGCCAATAACTCACAATCAACTTGAAGTCTGAAATACGATTTAAAAAACGATGTGTGGATTCAGACGATCAAATAAAAATATGAAATACCCCAAACTGGCCAATAACTCACAAATCAAGTTGAGGTCTGAAATCCGATTAAAAAATGACGTTATGTGGATTCAGACGATTAAATAAAAATATGAAATACCCCAAACCGGCCAATAACTCACAAATCAACTTGAAGTCTGAAATACGATCAAAAAACGATGTTTTGTGGATTCAGACGACCAAATAAAAAATATGAAATACCCCAAACTGGCCAATAACTCACAAATCAAGTTGAGGTCTGAAATTTGATTAAAAAATGACGTTATGTGGATTCAGACGATCAAATAAAAATATGAAATACCCCAAACTGGCCAATAACTCACAAATCAACTTGAAGTCTGAAATACGATCAAAAAACGATATGTGGATTCAGACGACCAAATAAAAATATGAAATACCCAAAACCAGCCAATAACTCACAATCAACTTGAAGTCTCAAATACGATCAAAAAACGACGTTATGTGGATTCAGACGATCAAATAAAAATATGAAATACCCAAAACTGGCCAATAACTCACAAATCAAGTTGAGGTCTGAAATCCGATTAAAAAATGACGTTATGTGGATTCAGACGATTAAATAAAAATATGAAATACCCCAAACCGGCCAATAACTCACAAATCAACTTGAAGTCTGAAATACGATCAAAAAACGATGTTTTGTGGATTCAGACGACCAAATAAAAAATATGAAATACCCCAAACTGGCCAATAACTCACAAATCAAGTTGAGGTCTGAAATCCGATTAAAAAATGACGTTGTGTGGATTCAGGAAATTAAATAAAAATATGAAATACCCCAAACCGGCCAATAACCCACAAATCAAGTTGAGGTCTGAAATCCGATCAAAACACGACGTTATGTGGATTCCATATAGACATTCGTATTCTGTAACAGGTCTGAAATGCATGTGTTTCAGGGCTCATGAAGCCCAAGCTTTAAAAGGCTCTTCGTTTTACAAGGTTTTACTTTGGAACTTTGGAATTTGAAAGTGGGGATGCATGTCCTTGTAAATTCGTGATTTTTATTCCAGCCCCATCGTATAAAGTCGAGTTTTCATGTGTCGTGAACTTTTTCTTTGCATCTTTTTATCCATAGTCTGCGTTCTGCTGCTTCTCTACTTCATTAATATATCCACATGTCTAAAAATAGGACCTGTCCTGTTTCATTAAAGGAGAAAATGCAATCGACACAATTTTTTTTTTTTAAAGTTGAAGCAAAACTGGACGGACTCTGCTGGAAAACAGTCAATCAGGTGTCTTGATTATTTCAGGCTAGCTGGACAAGGAAAGGGAGAGAGAGCATTGTGAGCCTCAGCTAGTCTGTGAGATGGAGCCGAGATTGCGGGTAAGGCACGCCCTTTGACCCCACGCCTCGGGGCACGTTTTGATCAGGCCAGGGCTGCAGGGGAGGGAGGAGGCAGACTGGCGACAGGGTGGAGAAGGGACCCGCCCAGCCATGGCAGCAATTTTCCCAGTAGTTGGTCCCGCCATCAGGTGGTTACGTACCTGGTCAAATCCCCCACGCTTTGCCTGCGGCCTCACCAGGTGACCCTAGCAAGGCAGTCTCACCTTCTAAAACCTTCCTTCTGATACAAAGAAAGGTTTACCAAGCTGATAAATAAATCTATTCATTTCCAGCCACCAACCCCCACGGCACAACCTTTTCATGTTCACTAAAAGCTCCATCTCTCTGGTTAGAACAAACCACTTGGGTGACACCATAATTTACACTATGATTGCTTCTACAAAAAGGCCGTTGTCACCTGGGCCCGGGTTACGACACAGGGCGCAGTTAAGAACAGGTTATCATGTTTCCCTCGCCCTCTTCTCGGAATAAAATCCCATTTTGGATCTACAGCCATCTTCTTTTTATTCAACCACCATCTCTGCTGGAAAGCAAGGAAAGAGGTCAGGATATTTGTAAGGGCACAACCTCTGATTGCTCTGCCAACACCAGAATTACTAGCTCAGACCTTTTACCAGGCACAGCTTCTCTGTTTGGCCCATGATGACACATTCCAGGTGGAAAAAGCAAACCCAGGAAAATGGAGAACTATTTCAAGTGGGAAAGTACAGGACATAGCAATGTTTAGAATGGAGGTTCATATAATGCGAATCATTGTGTTTTACTCTGACTTGTTTGAAGCTCATACACAACCTACTGTTTGTGTTACCAAGGGAATTCGATGCAAGAGAAGGACATTCGGCCCATTGGGGGAAGATGGGGAGAGTAGTGGGGATGGGGAAAGGCCGACAGACTCAGGGATGTCACAAAGATGTAAAACAAAAAAAGGTTAATTTGGCCTGTTTGGCCTGTTTTTTGTTTTTGCTTTGTTTTTTAGGGTGAAGAATGCATACAACACCAACCGCACACTACCTGGACGAGGTCCTCTCACAGACATCACAATCAGCACAAATGGACACAATCGACAATCGAGCTATCTGCAAGTCCTGTACCCATCTATCCCCAATGCATCCAACTACCTAACCTATCTAATTCCAATTTCAACTTATCTACTGCTTCTGCTGCTACGACCTTTCCAGGGAGACCATTCCATGTATTAACTGGCACGACACTCCACGGAGCGCATACCTCAAGGTTTGAACAAGCAAGGCTGAACAGTTTACGTTTTGTGTCCCACTGATGGGTCGAATCTGGATTCGGACTTGAACCAAAAGCTAATCGGTTTGTTGTTGTCACTTACCCAACTCAACCACCTAGTTTTGACATGTCATCCACAACTTTTTTTAAATATCCTGCTGTATAACGTTTTAACCCTATCACCCAATGGTAAAGAATCACTTAATTTTTTTTTCAATTCTCCGATCCGGATCTGGATTCGGATCTTCACCAAAATTGAATCAATTCTTCCCTATCAGACACCAACTCTGTCCACCAACTATCGTCCGAATCCGTCCATAACATTTTGAGATATCGTGCAATATATCGTATTTTGTCCTATCAATGGTGAAGAATCACTTTAAAAATTCTCAGATCTAAATCCAGATTCGAGTCTTCACCAAAATCGAATCATTTCGTCCTTGTCACACACCCAACCTCTTCACCAAATTTCGTCCGAATCCGTCCACAACTTATTGAGATATCCTGTTCACAAACAAACAAGAAAGCCGTTGGGCAGTGTACGATACTTGCGAAATCCCTCAAACAAATATGACCTTAAAATAATTGGTGGTTGACTTTAAAGATCATATATGCAAATCCTCTTCAAGTTTCAAGCCAATCGGAAGAAAGTTGAGGATTTTTTGAAGTTTCACCTAAGTTGTTGACCTTTGGTCTATGTTGACCTTTTGGCTAAAGTTGACTTCAAAAGTAATCGGTGGTTCAATTCAGTGACCTGATATGCAAATGCTTTTGAAATTTCAAGTCAACAGGATGAAAATTGAGGATTTTAGAAATCTGACAGAGTTGTTGACCTTTGGCCTACGTTGAGCTTTTAACCTCAAAATTATCAGGTTTATTCCTTCTGTCCAACTCAACCATTTGGTGAAGTTTCGTCAAGATCGGTTTAAAATTTTGACCTGTAGGCAATTGACAGAAAAAACAGACAGACAAACAGACCTGTAGGCAATTGACAGACAATATAAAGGGGTGCCAATTTGATCCGTACACCTGCATGAAGAGGTAAATGTATTTTATTTGCCAGATGTAGGGTGGGTGCTCTTTTATATAAACTTTTTTTTAGAGCATTACTTGGTTCCTCCTCAGAACACAAGGGTAGTAGAGCATGCACACGAGATTTTTTGAATGCCCCTTATTTTGTATTGTTTGGCATTTTCTACAAGCTATGGAATGTCCCTTCTTTTCTAGACTTTGCCACATGGCCCGTTACCCATGGCCATGGCTTGAGAATACCCTTATATAAAGGGGCCTTTTCTATGCCACTGGCATTTTTTCCAAGAATTACTACCGGAGCCGAAACTTTTCAACGTCCAAATTTTTGCGAATTGCCCCTATGAGCCGCGCGGAAATAGGACCGCGGGCCCTGATATTTTTTATGCCGTGAACAAACTTTGGTACATCATGGGTGATGTGATCAAGTTTCATCAACATTATGTGTGTAGTTTTGGAGAAGAGAGCAGATACCTATTTTGCGAGGGAGGTCAACCTCCCCCCCCCCCCCCCCCATAGACCCCCTTAATGAGCGCAGATTTAGAATTTGTTTTGGAAGCCATTAATTAGACCTATTGGCTGATGTATATTCCAAGTTTCAGCTAGTTTCAATGTTTAGCCTTTGAGATATGAGTGCCAACACATTTTGGGCGGACAGACGGACGGACGGACACCAACGGGAATTTGAGGGTTTGCTTATTAAAACTCAAGAATGCGGAAACGGAAGTTGGTGAAATTTGGAACATATGACCTCGACGTACAAAGTATTTACTTCTGAAATTTGCAGCCGATGTCGTCCAGTAGAAGCCAAGAAACGAGTTTTCAGTCCTTATGTTAAAGTTGCATCCAGAGAAACGATCCCTCATATAAAGGGAGGGGTGGTTTGTGCCTCCCTTGATTACCTTCATTCACCTTCGGTGGCGGAGGTAATAACTTTGAGTAAAAGATCCTTAACTTACTCTCTCTTAACCCGCTTCTTCTTTACTCTCAGACTCCGTCCCCTGGTCTTATTTGTCCATTTTTGTTGAATCCGAATAACTTATTTTGTCTAAACTCTTCATTATCTTAAACATCTCTCATATCCTCTTGTAACCTCCTCCTTTCTAATGTATAAATCCCAATCTCCTTCTGCTGCTCCTCAATATACCTGAGTTATATAGTTATTATAGGTAGGTCTGAAATCAATCTATTAGGCCTACACTGAACCCCCTCTATGAAACGATGTCCTTCTGCTGCTCCTCAATATACCTGAGTTATATAGTTATTATAGGTAGGTCTGAAATCAATCTATTAGGCCTACACTGAACCCCCTCTATGAAACGATGTCCTTCTGCTGCTCCTCAATATACCTGAGTTATATAGTTATTATAGGTAGGTCTGAAATCAATCTATTAGGCCTACACTGAACCCCCTCTATGAAACGAAGTCCTTCTGCTGCTCCTCAATATACCTGAGTTATATAGTTATTATAGGTAGGTCCGAAATCAATCTATTAGGCCTACACTGAACCCCCTCTATGAAACGATGTCCTTCTGCTGCTCCTCAATATACCTGAGTTATATAGTTATTATAGGTAGGTCCGAAATCAGTCTATTAGGCCTACACTGAACCCCCTCTATGAAACGATGTCCTGCTGATTTGCGCAACAAAACTGTGTTCACAATATTCCAGATGGGCCTCACTGAATCCCTGTTGTTACCTGCTTTGATTTATTCATTTATCCCTCCACCAATACAACCTAAAACCCTGTTTGTTTTACCCATAGCTGTCTGGAACTAGTGTTACAAAAAAGATGCTAAATGTTGATTTTGACACAGAAATGGCCATTTGGTCCATCACTCCTGTGCCATATTCACAGCCCGTTAACTTATTCGCGTTATCTCCGTTAACCGAACATAACATCCACATCATTTCATAATTAACGTATATGATGAATCAAAGGGCAATGACACATAATGATCTTTTCTATATATATATATATATATACACACAGTGAGATATTTAATGTTCTCGATCTGAATGCATAATGACAGGATGTCATACTCCAGGATGCAGCACCCCCCTGCTAGCAGCACACCAGGACGGCAGCGTTTGGTCAGATTCAACGACACAGGGGAACAAATCTAGCACCGGACAGCACAGACAAGATGAGTAATTGAGCTATATTTCCCTGTCTCAATCTACAACATGCAGTCTTCGGTGCAGGTCTCCCTCCCATCCAAGTACTCGACTCTGTTTATCTATCTATAATTCCAGTAATCTCTGTGTGTATGTGTGTGTGTGTGTGTGTGTGTGTGTGTGTGTGTGTGTTTGTCTGTGACCGCTGTTTCTCGACAACCACGGGTCCGATATACTTGAAACTTGCCAGGTATATTGCTGGGGACCCGAGGATGTGCCTTTTCAAGGTTTGAAATTAATCGGACAAGTGGTTCCCAAGGTATGGTCACCGTACTCGCAAGCCGTTCGCTTTGGCTTTGCGAATGAACCAAACCATTTCATGTAAATAGAGGGGGGGGTTCTACCGTACTCGCAAGCCGTTCGCTTTGGCTTTGCGAATGGATCAAACCATTTCATGTAAATAGAGGGGGGGGTTCTGTGGTCGTTACTGCCACGTGGTTTCAAAGTTTTTTTTTGTTGTTGTTGTTTGCACGCATGTTTTTTTGCACGCACGTACGGGCAAGCACGTACGTGCGGGCACGCCCTAGTCTATCTATAATTCCAGTAATCTCTGTGTGTATGTGTGTGTGTCTGTGTGTGTTTGTCTGTGACCGCTGTTTCTCGACAACTACCGGTCCGATATACTTGAAACTTGCCAGGTATATTGCTGGGGACCCGAGGATGTGCCTTTTCAAGGTTTGAAATTAATCGGACAAGTGGTTCCCAAGCTATGGTCACCGTACTCGCAAGCCGTTCGCTTTGGCTTTGCGAATGGACCAAACCATTTCATGTAAATAGAGGGGGGGGGGGTTCTACCGTACTCGCAAGCCGTTCGCTTTGGCTTTGCGAATGGACCAAACCATTTCATGTAAATAGAGGGGGGGGGGGGTTCTGTGGTCGTTACTGCCACGTGGTTTCAAAGTTTTTTTTTGTTGTTGTTGTTTGCACGCATGTTTTTTTGCACCCACGTACGGGCACGCCCTAGTATTTAAAATTTTGATAAAAGGAAATGTAGTCATGCAAATAAAACTTAACCTTTACTAGTAAGTATGTTACTATGCAAAGGTTGAAATATTGTGTAATTATAACAATGTACGAATTGTAAATTAATATATTGGTTTTACATTTAGGATAGCAATATCCATACAAGCCGTAGTGTTATATGGCCCAGGTATAGCCCAGGTATATTGACATAGTGATGACGAGACGGAATGCCCCATGACGATTTCCGAACGATCACGTTGCCTCCTCGTGTAACAACAGCCACTCCTGGAAAAGTCTTGCAAAACTCGCCATGGGAGTGAGAGGTGGGGGTGCAAGGGCACACTCACCCCTAAGCTGTCTCGCCTGGGTTCGAATCCCGACCCAGCTATAAACTGCCATCCTGGTGCCCCACAGGCACCAAGGTGTGTGCCCTCCGTCGGATGGACGTTAAACCGAACGTCACGTCTGCCAATATTCGTTGGTGGACGTTAAAGATCCCACGATGTCCTTTGCAAATAGTAGGCGAGTTATCGCCGGCATCCTGACAACATGAACAAATTTCAATTTTCGATCCCAACTGCTGCTGGGAAGGTAATGGCACCTGTAACTGAGTACAGTAAATCAGAGAGAGGACAGCGTGAGATCCTTAATGTTCACCATGTGATGTCAGCAGGCAGGACCTCCAGCTTAATTAAAGTGCATCCGTCGTATACTTTGGCAGGGGCAAGCAGCAATCCCACAGTTTAGAGCGGAGTCTGTAATGGAGCCCAGATGAGAGTTCAAATGGAAGTGATCAACAGAAGGTTGATTCAGGTATGCCAACCACCTGACGTTTCAGGTACGAATCCCTCGTCGGAGCGACGCAATTGCTTTTCCATTCAAGCAGATAAAAGGGAATGCAAATTCACTTTGGTCCATCTTGATAAACAATTGCAATGTTAACCCCAACATTTCACAAAACCATAACTCTCATCTTTATCAAAACCCTTCTAAATTTTGTTACCTTATTCAAATCCTAAAGTCGAAAGGGAACCCAAGTTTACCTGAGTCCTCCCTACTGTTTGTTTTCCATGGAGTTAGACCGTAAGAGGAGCTTTAGGAAACCCTTTTCCTAATTAAGTAGCGCTGTTCCCAAGTTGCCCATCCCGAGTTGCCATAACCATAACCTGTGACCTGTTTTTTTCGTGCAGCTAATGACATCCGGTGGTTTGTGCAAGTATGCTTTTCTTCTTCTTCATTGGTTGAGACTTTCAAACTTGGGGTCTTCAAAAAAATTCTCGGAACGACGTACTCACAATTGTCCGAGAGACACATACTTTTTATTGACCAATATATGTGATTATACCAATATATGGACATGTGATTAGTAAGAAACTTTTTATTTTTGAGGATAAAAAAAAAAATCCTGTTTTTAGGGTCAGTGGTAGGAATTGCACATCCTGTCTTTTTGTAAAACAAAAAAAATGTGAGAATTAAAACTTTTACAAAAAGAACTAGAAAGCATCTGGAAATGCAAAGCCCGTCCACATACGTCTTGTATGTTCTTCCGCATGCAAAACATGACGAAAACAGCTAAATATAGATACAAAATGAAAATTGGCGATTTTATGAAACCTTGACCTTTGACCTTTTGATAAAAAACAACAACAATTGGCTTGTAGCTTTTGATTGGTGAACCAATTCAGTTACCCGATATGCAAATGTTTAAAATTCAGGTCAATTGGATGAAAATTGACGATTTTATGTGATTTTGACTTTTTGACCAAATTATCAATTCGTCTTCTCCATATTCTCATAATAAAGCTATGTTTAAAATTTGATGACAAAACTCAAATGGTAAAAAAGTTATGAGCCAGACACACACACACACACACACACACACACACACACACACACACACACACACACACACAAACAAAGACAGACACAGAGACACACCCACACAGACAGACATACACACAGACAGACAGACAGACAGACACACAAAGACAGACAGAAACACAGACACACACACAGACACACACACAGACAGACACACACACAGACAGACACACACACACACAGACAGACACACAGACAGACACACACACATACACACAAACAGACACACACACAGACACACACACACAAACAGACACAGAGACAGACACACACAAACAAAGACAGACAGACACACCCACACAGACAGACAGACATACACACAGACAGACAGACGGGCACTCACACAAAGACAGAGAGAAACACACACACAGACAGACACACACACACAGACAGACACACACACAGACAGACACACAGACAGACACACACAGACAGACACACACACAGGGCTGAAAACATAACCTTCGTCCACCTTTGGTCGCGGAGCACAGGTAATCACATAAAAGTTGTTTTTGTTAAGTATAACAGGAATGATATATTACCAATCAAACCAGTTTCAAACTTGTAACATTCAAACAATAGAAGCATCTCCATTCCGAAGAGGAGTCACCATTCATTCTATACACTGCGAGTAAGTACAGGTAGCCCCAACGTAAGGTAAAAGAATACCTGTGGTCAAGAAAGCAAAACATCCAAGAGAAAACCGCTGGGAATTTATTGTGTACACACCAAACGATGTGAAATGAAACCGTCGATTACCTTGTAATATTACACACCAACACACACCCCTTTGAACATCACCTTCCGAGACGAAGAAAGCTCCGTACGGAGGAGGAACCGTGGAAGAAGAAGAAGAGGAAGAAGATTCTGGTAGTGTAAAATCGATGAATGCTCCAAAAATTGAGCTCATTACGTGGAATTGAATACTTAAGATTTTTACTAACTTCAACCTTTACACACCTTGACATTATTTATTTATCATGGATTCGAGCACACACACACACACACACAAAGGTATCACGTGCACTTTAAAATGAGTCAGGGTTGGATCTGCTGAGTGGAGGATTTGCTGCTCCCCTGTCATGTGACCAGATGCTCATTTCTGATTGGTGGACGTTTGTGAAGGACAACTATACATACACCAGACGGACAGACAGACAAACGCTGCTCCACATGGCATTTCCCTACATACTACGCCGTAAAAATATGGCTGCCAAACCACGTGATCGATGACGTCATCAAAAAAATTTTTCTCAACCAAAATTTATCCCGAGATCAGGCTCAAGAAATCTCATAGTGATCAGATCAAGCATTCTACTTGTCGATTTATGACGTCATAATGAAGGCACATATGACGTCATCATTAACATGTTATTCTCCACGGGGAGTTCTTTACAATGAGCCACACTTCAATGGTCGAGCCAAACCCAAAAGTAAAAGTTTTTAACCGAGTTGGCACAAGGTAGTTCCAGGTGTGTAGTAGCCAAGGTAGTTCCAGGTGTGTAGTAGATCGGTGCATCGCAAGCTATTAAAGATGATGTGGATGTGTTGGCAGGACACGTGACGTCATTGCCGTTTATTTTAGTACAGATATGATGACTTTTGTATTACAGACTCATCCTTATATCCTCCTTGCCTGTACACACCCAAACTACCATCAGGTGTGCACCAGCCTTCAAAACATTCCCTTAAGCGTTCCCATGTACTTATCTGCTGGTCCATCTTCACCAAAAAGAGGAACCCAACGAACCGGTTTGAAAAAGCCATTACACACAATCTGCATATTTAATATTCCCACATTCTTCAAATCCCCATCATTTTTGTCTAAGACGTTTAATCTCCTTAATCGTTGAGTATTTCATTTACCTGTGTGTGAAACAAGAGGAATATAAATGACTCGTATGTGGTAAAAACAAAACATCTCTCAATGGACTATTTATGATTGATGACATTATTGATGGTCTTTATTAAAAACAGGTAAGAGTAAGGTGGGGAAGGTTCCCCTGGCAGGAAGGTTAGGGCAAGATTCCGACACCCCCCTTTAACCTTATCCCCACCCCCCCTTTAACTTTACCCCCACCCCCTTCAACCTTACCCCAACCCCCTCTTTAACCTTACCCCCACCCCAATAACCTCCACATTACACCAGAGGGCTGTGAGAGTGACAATTCAAGGAGCAATAAATTACAAATGAAAAACGTCAGTACACCGAACAAAGGTAATAATGGTGTATGTGTGAGTGTGTGTGTGTGTCTATGTGTGTATGTATGTGTGTTTGTGTGTGTGTGTGTGTCTATGTGTGTGTGTGTGTGTGTCTATGTGTGTATGTATGTATGTGTGTGTTTGTGTGTGTATGTGTTTGTGACTATGTGTGTGTGTGTGTGTGACTGTGTATGTATGTATGTGTGTGCGACTACGTATGTGTGTGTGTGTGTGACTATGTGTGTGTGTGTGTGTGACTATGTATGTGTGTGTGTATATATGTGTGTGTGTGTGTGTGTCTATGTGTGTATGTATGTATGTTTGTGTGTGTGTGTCTATGTGTGTATGTATGTTTGTGTGTGTGTGTCTATGTGTGTGTGTGACTGTGTATGTGTTTGTGACTATGTGTGTGTGTGTGTGTGTTAGTATGTGTGACTGTGTGTGTTTGTATGTGTGTGTGTTAGTATGTGTGTAAGCCTCTTTTGTTAATACATGCCAAAGCTCATGGAAGAGATAGAACATAGAACAGGTCAGGTTGTAACAGAACAAGGGGAACAGCAGAAAGAGAGGAGGGAAACACACTAACAGTAGAGTTGGGGGACAAAATTCAGCGAGACTTGGACAAATAACGGATGTGGGGAAGAATGAGGGGTAGGGACGATACATGGGGTGATAAGATGGATACAGAAGGAAACTTTCAGGAAGGAAAGACTGAAAATTTGGAAATAGGTGTGCTTCGGAATGATTAATAGGAGTAGAAAAGATCACCGTTTTGGAATGGAGATGATTTGAGATGGGGGTGAACAACTGTCTTGAAGACCTTTTTTCTTCTTTCTTTTTTTGTATACAAGATCGAGGCTCGTGTAAAAGCTAACATCAATCACAAAAACAAATGGACACACGAAATATATAATAAAGGGAGCGGGAGACAAGATGGGGAGGGAGAGGGAAGCTCACAAGTACAACTTTTGAGAGCAGGGATATCGGGAGATCTGTAGGAGGGAGAGGACTTGGGGGGAGGAGGCATGGGAAGGGGGGTGGGTGGGAGAGGTAAAAAAAACACATGGACACAGCTAGGACTTCCAGGAAACAAGTCGATATTTCAGAAAGTGGATGAATTAAAAGGGGTAGAAAAGATCAAGGTTTTGGATGGGGGATAGATGGTTGTGAACAGCTGTTTTAAAGAACTGGAGGGAGGAGTGGGATTGAAGGGAGTGAGGGAGTTTGTTCCAGAGGCGGGAGAAAAGAGGAATGAAAGAGTGAAGGTGAGCAGAGAGTCCTCATTTTGGCAGTTTGACCATAAGAGGGTTGCAGGCAGATCTTGTGCGACCTGGAGGAGTACTTGGGGGACAGAGCACAGCGGGGCTGGGGGAGCAAGGCCAGAGAGGAGTCGGTAGAAGACAGAAAGACCACCAACCTGCCTGCGGTGAGTGAGTGAAAGGCCCTCAGAATCGGCTTCATCGCGGGAGATTCCAAGGGGATTCCAAGGGACCTGGAGGGAACATTGAGATTGACGAGAGTATGGAAAGTTGTATCCACAGACAGGAAAAAAAATGAACGAACAAGAGTTCATAGCACACGTTATGCCATGATGTCTTCAGAAACAATGACATGGGCGGGGTCTACGAGCGGCAAATTTGATTTGTCGAGATGATGTGAAACACTGTAATATTTTGTCCAAGTACTGCTAAAATGAAGGGTTTTGAGAGTGCCAACAAGGAGATTTGTGTTTTACAGTGTTCTCGTATATAACTAAATTCAAATAAAATAAGGATTTTAAAGATTGTAGAAAAAAGAAATTCCAGGTTTTGCCGCCATCGATGTGGCCTCTTTTACACCACCTTCTCCAACACATTACATTCTTTTTTTTTTTTCTTTTTTTTTTGTATACTGAATCGAGGCTCGTGAAAGAGCTAACATTTATTTCACAAACAAATCAACCAGACAAACAAAACATACAAAAAGAGGGAGCAGAAGACAAGATGGGGAGAGGAGGGGAAGCACACAAACACAACACCTGGGAGCAGGGATAAGCGCGGGAGGGAGAGGGCCTGGGGGGAGGAGGCGTGGGAAGGGAAGGGGGCGGTTACTAACCTCGCCTGAGGAGAGGGTACTGCATTTGAGTCTGTTTGTTTGTCCGCACAGAATAAATATGATTTTCTCTGCAACCGTTGGTCCGATTGACAGGAAATTTTCACCAAATGTGCAACCCCACCTGTATAATATTTTTAGGATAATTATGACTTCATCGGTCACGTGGTATGGGCGCCATCTTGGAAAAACCGAAAAAAATTGCACCTCTATATCTCCGAAAGCGCTGAATAGAAAAAATTGAGACATGGCTCATTGTAAAGAACTCTACATGGGGAATAAAATATGTTAATGATGATGTCATATGTACCTCAATTATGATGTCATAATTCGACAAGTACAAAACTTCATCCGATCAAGATAAAATTTGCTGAGCGTCATCTCAGGATAAATTGGTGGAGAAAAAAAATTCTCTGATCCGGATCCGGATTTAGATCTTCACCAAAATAGAATTGATTCGTTCTTGTCACACACCCAACCTGTCCACCAAGTTTCGTCTGAATACGTCCACAAGCTTTTGAGATATTATGCAATATATCAGTTTTTACCCTATCTCTCAGTGGTGAATAATCTCTTTTTAAATCTCAGGTCAGATCCGGATGTCCACCCAAATCCAATCGTTTCATCCTTGTGACATGTTGTACCCGATCTCTCCACCAAATTTCGTCCGAATCAATCCAAAACTTTGAGATATCCTGCTTACAGACAAACAAGAAAGACGTCATGCAGAGCATGATACCTGCAAAATTTTCCCCCCTCCTCCCCTCCAGAAAAAAGTTGCCATGGAGACATCAAATTGTCCATTTAATTAAGATTCAAATTGACGACCTTAATCATAGCTCGGGTCAATCAGACGAATATTGTTTAATAATTTTTTAAATGAAAATTGATGATTTTAGGATTTTGACCTTGAGTTGACCTTTGACCTTTTGACCTCAAAAATAGTTGCTTTCCCAATGAATTGATGCACTATGTAATTGATGCTTAATTTTCAGGTTAATAGGATGAAAATGGACAATTTTTCAGATAAAAATTGATTTTAGAAGTTTGACCTTGAGTTGACTTTTGACCTCTTGACCCCAAAAATAGTTGATTTCCAATTCCATGATGTACTATGCAATTGTTCTTTAATTTACAGGTTAATCTGATGAAAATTGCTGATTTTGCAGATGAAAATTGATGATTTTAGAAGTTTGACCATGAGTTGACCTTTGACCTTTTGACCTCAAAATAGTTGATTCCCCAATTCAGTGATGCACTTTGTATTTGCTGTTTAATTTTCAACTTAATAGGAGGGAAATTGATGATCTTTCAGATGAAAATCGATTTTAGAAGTTTGACCTTGAGTCGACCTGACCTTTGACCTCAAAAATAGTTGGTTTCCATATTTAGTGACTCAATATACAAATGCTGTTCAACGTTCAAATCAATCTGCTGAAAAATGACAATTTTAGAAATTTGACCTCAAGATGACGTTTTATCTTTGACAAAACAGAACAAAGTAGAATGACACTCAGTTGAGCATCCTTTTGACCTCAAAAATAGTTGAGGGTTAAATTCAATGACCAGATATGCAAATCCTCTTCAAATTTCAAATTACTTGGATGAAAATTGAGGATTAAAAAAATTCGGCCTATGTTGACCTCAAAAATACTTGGTGGTTGAATTCAGTGACCTGGTATGCGAATCCTCTTCAAATTTCACATCAGATGAAAATTGAGGATTTTAGAAATGTAATAAAGTTGGTGACCTTTGGTCTATGTTGACCTATTGACCTTTTGACCCCAAAAACAATAAGCTTATTGCTTATGACCAACTCTACCATTTGGTGAAGTTTCGTGAGGATCAGTTTAAAATTGTGAACTGTAGGCGACTGACATACAGACAGACAGATGCGAACCTATTGCTTACCCGCGCTTTTCTCTTCGCATGTGGGGGGTAATGAGTGGAGGTGAGCAGTGAATTTGGAAAATCATTCTGGAAAAAAAGACTCGATCACTCCATTACAGGATGAGTACCTTTAGCAGACCCGCACGCGTGCCAACTGCAGGTTGGCGAGAGATCCAGGTAAGGAATTTGTACTTTGTTCAGGATGTCGGAGCCAAATCGCCTCGTCTGCGCCAAGACCCACCAGGTAATGCTAGCGGACGGGACACCCAACTTGTTGGAGTTTGTCCATCGATGGAGTTTGTGATGGAGTACTTAAACCACCAGACTTACAGTGAGGCCACATAATTGGACACAACAAACGAAGGAAAGGAGGAGGAAACCCAGTAACCTGGAAGTCATTGGGTGGGGCTTGGAGTTAGGGTCAATGGGGGTGGAAAAAACCATGGGTAGGACTGGGGGGATGACATGAGATGTTGTTGCTCCATCTTGCTCGAAGAACCCGAGGGAATATCCAAGATGTCGTGGTTTCAGCGGGCACAGAGAGTTCGTCGGTTGTTTTTGTAAATGCACGTTTGGTTTGTATTATTTGTGCCATTCATCGCGAGCGTGGTTTGTAAAACAGATTCAAAAGTTCAGAACAACACAGACCTCGGTACTTATGGGAGCTTCCTCTAGAGACGGCCACTCCGGTTCCTTTGATCCGTCCCGGTGATTTCCAAAGCGTTCGAGGAAATGAAGGGTTTCGTCGTCCCCGCCGCAAGAGCCGTATCAACCATGGACATCGAAACGAGATGCTTCGGAGACCTCACGGTGGAGATAGAAATCCGGGTCAGTCTGAGAGCAATTCCCCAAAGGCGGTAAACATTGTACAAAGATGGCAGACGAGCCTTCCCCCATGAGCCTCTCTGATCGCCGGTTTCCTGGAGTCTGCCTCGATCGTGCTTTTAAACATGAACGTTGGTGGAAAAAAAAACAAAAAGACAAGCTCGATGCAAGTTTCCCAAAAGTTTTCTCAGAGTCGAGGTGTCATTATCTTTGTGAGTCTGGCCAGAGAAAAGGAGGCCGCGTTTGAGTGACGCGGACCTCCTAGCTCCAGCCGAAGTGCAATCATATTGAGCTTCCATCACTGTCACCTATTCTATCTGACATTCCCGTGTGGCCGTCATTTTACACATGGAAGGTGTTGTTGCATGACTGCCACGGTATTCCCACGTTACTGGAATTCCTCACCGGCTTGCATTACTGCATAATTGGTGCTCCATTTGGCTAACATCCCCACGTGGATGGCATTCCCACGTGGATGGCATTCCCACCTTTCTGGCCTTCTCAGATGAGTTGGCATTTCCACCTGTCTGGCCCTCTCAGTTCAGTTGGCATTTCCACCTGTCTGGCCCTCTCAGTTCAGTTGGCATTTCCACCTATCTGGCCTTCTCAGTTCAGTTGGCATTCCCACCTTTCTGCCTTCTCAGATGAGTTGGCATTTCCACCTGTCTGGCCTTCTCAGTTCAGTTGGCATTCCCACCTTTCTGCCTTCTCAGTTGAGTTGCCATTCCCACCTTTCTGGCCTTTTTAGTTGACTTGACATTGCCACCTTTCTGGCCTTTTTAGTTGCGTTGGCATTCCCACCTTTCTGGCCTTTTTAGTTGAGTTGACATTGCCACCTTCCTGGCCTTTTTAGTTGAGTTGGCATTCCCACCTTTCTGGCCTTTTTAGTTGAGTTGGCATTCCCACCTTTCTGGCCTTTTTAGTTGAGTTGGCATTCCCACCTTTCTCGCCTTTTTAGTTGAGTTGACATTGCCACCTTTCTGGCCTTTTTAGTTGAGTTGGCATTCCCACCATTCTGGCCTTTTTAATTGAGTTGGCATTCCCACCTTTCTGGCCTTTTTAGTTGAGTTGGCATTCCCACCTTTCTCGCCTTTTTAGTTGAGTTGACATTGCCACCTTTCTGGCCTTTTTAGTTGAGTTGGCATTCCCACCTTTCTGGCCTTTTTAATTGAGTTGGCATTCCCACATTTCTGGCCTTTTTAGTTGAGTTGGCATTCCCACCTTTCTGGCCTTTTTAGTTGAGTTGGCATTCCCACCTTTTTGGCCTTTTTAGTTGACTTGACATTTCTAACTTTCTGGCCTTTTTAGTTGAGTTGGCATTCCCACCTTTCTGGCCTTTTTAGTTGAGTTGGCATTCCCACCTTTCTGGCTTTGTCAGCTGAGTTGGCATTCCCACCTTTCTGGCTTTGTTCGCTGAGTTGGCATTTCCACCTTTCTGGTCTTTTTAGTTGAGTTGGCATTCCCACCTTTCTGGCTTTGTCCGCTGAGTTGGCATTCCCACGTTTCTGGCTTTGTCTGCTGAGTTGGCATTCCCACCTTTCTGGCTTTGTCAGCTGAGTTGGCATTCCCACCTTTCTGGCCTTTTTAGTTGACTTGACATTGCCACCTTTCTGGCCTTTTTAGTTGCGTTGGCATTCCCACCTTTCTGGGCTTTTTAGTTGAGTTGACATTGCCACCTTTCTGGCCTTTTTAGTTGCGTTGGCATTCCCACCTTTCTGGCCTTTTTAGTTGAGTTGACATTGCCACCTTCCTGGCCTTTTTAGTTGAGTTGACATTGCCACCTTTCTGGCCTTTTTAGTTGAGTTGGCATTCCCACCTTTCTGGCCTTTTCAATTGAGTTGGCATTCCCACCTTTCTGGCCTTTTTAGTTGAGTTGGCATTCCCACCTTTCTGCCCTTTTTAGTTGAGTTGGCATTCCCACCTTTCTGGCCTTTTTAGTTGAGTTGGCATTCCCACCTTTCTCGCCTTTTTAGTTGAGTTGGCATTCCCACCTTTCTGGCCTTTTTAGTTGAGTTGGCATTCCCACCTTTCTGGCCTTTTTAGTTGAGTTGGCATTTCCACCTTTCTGGTCTTTTTAGTTGAGTTGGCATTCCCACCTTTCTGGCCTTTTCAGTTGAGTTGGCATTCCCACCTTTCTGGCCTTTTTAGTTGACTTGACATTTCTAACTTTCTGGCCTTTTTAGTTGAGTTGGCATTCCCACCTTTCTGGCCTTTTTAGTTGAGTTGGCATTCCCACCTTTCTGGCTTTGTCAACTGAGTTGGCATTTCCACCTTTCTGGTCTTTTTAGTTGAGTTGGCATTCCCACCTTTCTGGCTTTGTCCGCTGAGTTGGCATTCCCACGTTTCTGGCTTTGTCTGCTGAGTTGGCATTCCCACCTTTCTGGCTTTGTCAGCTGAGTTGGCATTCCCACCTTTCTGGCCTTTTTAGTTGACTTGACATTGCCACCTTTCTGGCCTTTTTAGTTGACTTGACATTGCCACCTTTCTGGCCTTTTTAGTTGCGTTGGCATTCCCACCTTTCTGGCCTTTTTAGTTGAGTTGACATTGCCACCTTTCTGGCCTTTTTAGTTGCGTTGGCATTCCCACCTTTCTGGCCTTTTTAGTTGAGTTGGCATTCCCACCTTTCTGGCCTTTTTAGTTGAGTTGGCATTCCCACCTTTCTGGCCTTTTTAGTTGAGTTGGCATTCCCACCTTTCTCGCCTTTTTAGTTGAGTTGGCATTCCCACCTTTTTCGCCTTTTTAGTTGAGTTGGCATTCCCACCTTTCTGGCCTTTTTAGTTGAGTTGGCATTGCCACCTATCTGGCCTTTTTAGTTGAGTTGGCATTTCCACCTTTCTCGCCTTTTTAGTTGAGTTGGCATTCCCACCTTTTTCGCCTTTTTAGTTGAGTTGGCATTCCCACCTTTCTGGCCTTTTTAGTTGAGTTGGCATTGCCACCTATCTGGCCTTTTTAGTTGAGTTGGCATTCCCACCTTTCTGGCCTTTTTAGTTGAGTTGGCATTCCCACCTTTCTGGCCTTTTTAGTTGACTTGACATTTCTAACTTTCTGGCCTTTTTAGTTGAGTTGGCATTCCCACCTTTCTGGCCTTTTTAGTTGAGTTGGCATTCCCACCTTTCTGGCTTTGTCAGCTGAGTTGGCATTCCCACCTTTCTGGCTTTGTTCGCTGAGTTGGCATTTCAACCTTTCTGGTCTTTTTAGTTGAGTTGGCATTCCCACCTTTCTGGCTTTGTCCGCTGAGTTGGCATTCCCACGTTTCTGGCTTTGTCGGCTGAGTTGGCATTCCCACCTTTCTGGCCTTTTTAGTTGAGTTGGCATTCCCACCTTTCTGGCTTTGTCAGCTGAGTTGACATTTCCACCTTTCTGGCTTTGTCCGCTGAGTTGGCATTCCCACCTTTCTGGCTTTGTCCGCTGAGTTGGCATTCCCACCTTTCTGGCTTTGTCCGCTGAGTTGGCATTCCCACCTTTCTGGCTTTGTCCGCTGAGTTGGCATTTCCACCTTTCTGGTCTTTTTAGTTGAGTTGGCATTCCCACCTTTCTGGCTTTGTCAGCTGAGTTGGCATTCCCACCTTTCTGGCTTTGTCCGCTGAGTTGGCATTCCCACCTTTCTGGCTTTGTCAGCTGAGTTGGCATTTCCACCTTTCTGGCACTCCCATTTGTCTGCAATTTTCACCTCACTAGCTTTCTCTCACCACTGGAATACCTCAGGTTGTTGGTAGTCACAACAGGCTGGCATGTCTACCAAGTTGGCATTCCTAAGTGTTATGTTTATCTTGCATTCCCACATGGCCGACAGTTTCACTCTGAATGGAATTCTCAACTGACTGACATTTCCAACTGACAAGCATTCAAATGCAGCTGACATTCTTTCTGGCATACATCTGATATTCCCCAGCAATTCAATTCTAAATGGCATTCCCACATATTTGGTATAATGTTTTACTTGCATTCCAAGGGGGTGGACAGGCGCACTCATGTAACCGACATTCTTGCTCGGACTGCAATTCCAACTTGAGTAGCACTCTAACCCATTCGAATTTTAACTTGCCATTCCCATGTGGCACCAGCACCATGTGGCACCAGACTGGTATTCCCACAAAGCTGTCATTCCACCATCACTGGCATTTAAGCTGCCTTCGTTCCCACGTGGTTGGCATTCCCTTATGCTCGACATGACAGAACAACTACACAGCGAAGTAGCCAAAAGTCATCGGACGCATCTACTTATTGCCAATTCATCACAGGTCTTCGTGAGGACCATTTGATAACCTAGTTGGCATCCCTGTGCCCCAATCACAGCCGGGACACTCATTCTCACGTTTGCTGCCAGTTTACGATACGTTGGAGGTGGATTTTCCACTCCCCCCTCTCATGGTGCGTCCCCTAGCTAGTTCTTTGAAATTTTGTGGTTGTTGCAGTTGAGCCTGTAATTGGCGTTCAAACACATCCGACAGACCACAGCTGCCATCAGACTTGAACAATGTGTACCTGGACTCGTCTCCCAAGAAAATCCGTTTCCAAATCTCCAGTCTGTCCATTTGTTTCGCTGTGCCTTGTAATGGCGTGCATTGATGAAAGAATGGTGTATTTCCTCCTTGTAAACGCACTCTACTAGTATTTCATGGAATACAAGGCTCGATAAACTGGTGCTAGCCGGAGACACTTAATTCATATCATGGAAGTTTATAAGATTCTGTCTCATAAATTTCTGGTCTGTTTATTAATTTGTCCAAAGGTTCTTTTTTCTGTTTAGATGATTTTCAATGTCTGCCGGATTCCCACCTAGAAAGGTGGGAATCAGGCAGGTCTAAGCTTGTGTGACCTCGAGTTTTCCATTTCATGATGACTTTCCCTATGGTTGAAATGGGAATGGTGATGGTTGAAGTTTTCTCTATTGATGTTTAGACTATTTGAGAGCCCATTATCATTCCTAATGGAACTCTGTTAACTCCCTCCTATTGGAAATGGTTCTCTCAAACCGAGCACTGAGAATATTCCCATGACTTTTGGTAGGTATAATTGTGTACCCATGACTTTTGGTAGGTAGAATGGCGTTCCCATGACTTTTGGTAGGTATAATGGTGTACCCATGACTTTTGGTAGGTAGAATGGTGTCCCCATGACCTTTGGTAGGTAGAATCGTGTTCCCATGACTTTTGGTAGGTAGAATGGTGTTCCCATGACTTTTGGTAGGTATAATGGTGTCCCCATGACTTTTCGTATGTATAATGGCGTTCCCATGACTTTTGGTAGGTATAATGGTGTTCCCATGACTTTTGGTAGGTATAATTGTGTTCCCATGACTTTTGGTAGGTATAATTGTGTTCCCATGACTTTTGGAAGGTAGAATTGCGTTCCCATGACTTTTGGTAGGTATAGTTATGTTCCCATGGATTTTGGTAGATTAAATGGCGTTCCCATGACTTTTGGAAGGTAGAAAGGTGTTCCCATGACTTTTGGTAGGTATAATGGTGTTCCCATGACTTTTGGTAGGTATAATTGTGTTCCCATGACTTTTGGTAGGTATAATTGTGTTCCCATGACTTTTGGTAGGTAGAATGTTGTTCCCATGACTTTTAGTAGGTATAGTTATGTTCCCATGGATTTTGGTAGGTTAAATGGCGTTCCCATGACTTTTGGTAGGTAGAAATGTGTTTCCGTGACTTTTGGAAGGTAGAATGGTGTTCCCATGACTTTTGGTAGATATAATCGTGTTCCCATGACTTTTCGGAGGTATAATGGTGTTCCCATGACTTTTGGAAGGTAGAATGGTGTTCGCATGACTTTTGGTAGGTAGGATGGTGTTCCCATGACTTTTGGTAGGGAGGATGGTGTTCCCATGACTTTTGGTAGGGAGGATGGTGTTCCCATGACTTTTGGTAAGTATAATTGTGTTCCCATGACTTTTGGTAGGTATAATTGTGTTCCCATGACTTTTGGTAGGTAGAATGGTGTTCCCATGACTTTTGGTAGGGAGGATGGTGTTCCCATGACTTTTGGTATGGAGGATGGTGTTCCCATGACTTTTGGTAGGTATAATTGTGTTCCCATGACTTTTGGTAGGTATAATTGTGTTCCCATGACGTTTGGTAGGTATAATTGTGTTCCCATGACTTTTGGTAGGTAGAATTGTGTTCCCATGACTTTTCGGAGGTAGAATGGTGTTCCCATGACTTTTGGTAGGTAGAATGGTGTTCCCATGACTTTTGGTAGGTATAATGGTGTTCCCATGACTTTCCGGAGGTATAATGGTGTTCCCATGACTTTTGGAAGGTAGAATGGTGTTCGCATGACTTTTGGTAGGTAGGATGGTGTTCCCATGACCTTTGGTAGGGAGGATGGTGTTCCCATGACTTTTGGTAGGGAGGATGGTGTTCCCATGGCTTTTGGTAGGTATAATTGTGTTCCCATGACTTTTGGTAGGTATAATTGTGTTCCCATGACTTTTGGTAGGTAGAATAGTGTTCCCATGACTTTTGGTAGGTAGGATGGTGTTCCCATGACTTTTGGTAGGGAGGATGGTGTTCTCATGACTTTTGGTAGGTATAATTGTGTTCCCATGGCTTTTGGTAGGTATAATTGTGTTCCCATGACTTTTGGTAGGTATAATTGTGTTCCCATGACTTTTGGTAGGTATAATTGTGTTTCCATGACTTTTGGTACGTAGAATGGTGTTCCCATGACTTTTGGTAGGTAGAATGCTGTTCCCATTACTTTTGGTAGGTAGGATACTGTTCCCATGACTTTTGGTAGGTATAATGGTGTTCCCATGACTTTTGGTAGGGAGGATGGTGTTCCCATGACTTTTGGTAGGGAGGATGGTGTTCGCATGACTTTTGGTAGAATATTCTAGCTGGCTCACTGTTCACCTTTCAAGGATGAGATGAACTATCTGACCCAGATCGTCTTGTCTCCAGGTAGTGCAAGATCACATTTCATGTTTGACTCTAATGTCCTCAGGTGATAGGGCATGGCAATGTTGTCCCTACAAAGACATGAAATGGATAAAAAACGACAATGACACTCGGTAGAGCACACACCTCTGCCAGCCTGAACAGTTTATGTTTTGTATTCCACTGATATTTGACTGTTGTTTTTGTCAGTCCATAACTTTGTATCACTTATCATGACTTTATCACATACCCAACGACTTCACAAAGTTTTGGCCGAATCTGTTCATAACTTTTTGTCATATCCTGCTATATATATTGTCTTTGCCCCTATCTCTCAATGGTGAAGAATCAACTAGAAAATTATAGTATCCGGATCTTCACTAAAATCGAATCATTTCGTCCTTGTCACATACCCAAACTGTGCACCAAATGTCGTCCAAATATGTCCACAACTTTCTGAGATATCCTGCTCAAAAAAGACAAACGCATGGCTTGTGGACTTCCTCTCTGGTCGGTCAACGTGTGGTCCTGAATGCATTTCTCTCATCTCCCCTTCCTGTTCAGGCTGGAGTTCCCCAAGGCAGTGTTCTGGTCCCGTGTGCTTTTTCTGTTCTTCATCAATGATCTCTCCGACTCTCTTGAAAATCCTCTCTATCTCTTTGCTGATGACTCTACTCTCTGCCGCTCCATTCCTCATCCCTCAGATCGGCAGTCTGCAGCCTCCTTACCCTCTGTAGACCTGGACAAAATCACAGACTGGTCAAACAAGTGGAACATGTCTTTCAATCCTGACAAATCTCACACTATTACGATGTCTCTCCGAAAAGACCGACTGGACAACCCTCCCATCCACTTTCTGAATAATCCTCTCCAAGAAGTTCTGTCATTCAAGCTTTTGGGTCTCACGATCTGCTATGATCTTTCCTGGGAAAACCACATTTCCAAGCTGGCCTCCAAAGCCAATCGCCGACTGGGCATCCTCCGTCGTGCGAAGTCCTTCCTTGGCACACCTGAGCTCCTCACCACATACAAGGCTTTCATCCGCAGCTCAATGGAATACTGCTCTCCCCTCTGGGATGGTGCTCCTGCCTCACACCTAGCTCGGCTTCACGCTGTTGAAACCAAAGCTTTCAGAATCATTGGAATCTACAGTGATGAAGTTAACTCCGAGGGCCTTTCACTCACTCACCGCAAGCAGGTTGGTGGACGTGGTCTTTCTGTCTTCTACCGACTCCTCTCCGGCCTAGCCCCCCCAGCTCTCTCTGCGCTCTGTCCACCAAATATTCCTACAGGTCGCACAAGTTCTGCCAGCAACCTCTTATGGTTAAACTGCCAAAATCAAGACTCTCTGCTCACCTCCACTCTTTCATTCCTCTTTTCCCGCCTCTAGAACAAACTCCCTCACTCTCTTCAATCCCACTCCTCCCTCCAGGTCTTTAAAACAGCTGTTCACCACCATCTCTTATCTTCCCCCATCCAAAAACTTCATTTGTCTACCCCTGTTAATTCACCCAAGATCCACTTTTTTGAAATTCCGACTTCTTTCCTGGAAGTCCTAGCAGTGTCCATGTGTTTTATACCTCTCCCAACCCCCTCCCCCTTCCCATGCCTCCTCCCCCCAAGTCTTCTCCCTCCCACAGATCTCCGGTTTGTCCCTGCTCTCAAATGTTGTGCTTGTGTGCTTCCCTCTCTCTCCCCATCTTGTCCCCCGTTCCCTTTGTTTTATGTTTTGTGTGTCAGTTTGTTTTTCCACCTCATTAAAGCTATGTTTTCCAAACTGGATTTGACATGTTTTTCTGTTTTACCTTCATGCTTCTGTTGCTGTTTGTGTTTCCGTCCTATTTTCCTTGTTAAATCATACCTTGTTGTGCTGTATTTGTCGAATTCGTTTTCGTGTTGTTCAAGGCCGACTCCTAAGATAGCCGCTGTGAAAATTACGTGTCCCTTTTATCTCCGTGTTCCTCGTTTTTGCTTCTTTCTTACCAAATATTGTACTTTCTGCCCTCCTCAATGTTATCCCAACCCCCTCCCCCATCCGACAGCACCACCATTCTCTGAGCCTTCAACAAAAATTATGACCACACATTCCATGATGTTCATCTCCATTTTGGCATATGGAATCAGCATCCTTCCACTTCATGTTCCCTCTTTCCACATCCACCTCACTATAACGCTCAAAGTTTCATGCCTCCCCCCCTTTTTGCATTCCTCCTCACCCATCCTCTAAATGCTTCCCCTTACCCCACCCTCTCAAAGCCTCCCTACTGTCCCGCATCCTCCCATCTCCTCTTCCCCTGTCCCTAACTGTGTTTTGACCTCAAGCATCCGAGGTCTCTGCTCCAACAACCTGACATCTCTCAATCCAGGCCATTGTTGATAAACTGGACATCATCTGTTTAACAGAATACTTCCTTCCATAAGACACCCTTGAATCCTTAGTGTCTCTGCCCAGGCAATGTCTCCTCCGATTTGTTAGGACTGAACCTTTCCCCCGCGGCAGAGATGAACTTTAGATGAAGAATTCAGTTTCTCACTGTCCGTGTACTGATCCTAGACCTCCCAACATCCAGGAGAACCTTTAGCTGTGACTTCCCCTACACTCCCACCTCTTGCTTGTCTATGTTGTACCATCCTCCAAACTATGATGACTCCATCTACATCTCTTTCTCAGACAACATCGAACAACTGTTAACCACTCATCCTTCAAACAGGGAGACTGCAGCATCTTCCCTCTCTTCAGACCTTGACAAAATGACAAGCTGGACAAACTCTTCGAATATGTCTTTCAATTCTGAACTAGAGCAATGAGACCATGTCACCAATATGCCTCCACGTAGTCCCTGCCTGTGAAATTGGGTAGATTCCCTCGTTCACTGCCCTAAAAATAAACAAGTTTGGTTTAAATCCCTTCAGCTGTTTTGAAGTAGCACATTTACCATGGGACAGGTTTCTAATCGATTGGTGAAACGTTTTCAGAGAAGGGATTTTTTTTAATATTGGATTTCCAGCTAATATGGCTGCCAAACTACGTGACACATGACATGAAAAATGTACACTCTGCATATGTGTACATTTTTACGGGTGATGATCCCTACTGAGGGAGTAGCGGATCACGTTTGTGAAGTTTCATGCTGATCGGATAAGGTTAGTTTTTCTAACCAAGATGGCTGCCAAACCACGTGACCCATGCCATCATTATTTTCAAACTATATGCAACAATGGTGTTGGATGACATTTGTAAAATTTCACTTAAATACGTTAAGCGGTTTCAGAGATATAATTGTTGTAAATCAAAACTCAGAACTCTTTCAAGTAATGAGGTTTTATTGACCTATATCTCTACTCATCCTACAACACAAAATACAGCACAATCATCAGCACTACAAGGAAACAATCAAAACAAACATCTCCTCCAAGCCCCCCCGCAAGCAAGCAATTACGTACCTGTTAATCCCGATAGTCTCTTGGCACTAAGGTAACAGAACTGCCACGAGACCGAGCGCCGAACAGTTCGGTTTTATATAAGCTCCCTCAAGGTCGGCCCTCCGACCGAACCTTCTCTTCCAGCTCGAGACATTACATCATATTTCACCACAATAATAATTTAATATTTTCCTTCAATCCAATATGGCTGCCAAACCATGTGACGTAGGATGTCATAAATTTGATATACCAATACAAATGGGTCAGAGATCATGTGCATTCAATTTCAGATTTTTGGGATGAGGCATTCGATTAAAGCATTTATGGCTGGTATACAACTTTACCTATGATGTCATCATTATCATGGTTTTGTTCCCCATTGGGAGGACTTGAAATGTGCCAAGTTTCAAATTTGTCCATTCAGCGGTTTCTGAGAAATAGATATTTAATTATTTGCGTTTTATCCAAGATGGCTGCCATACCACGTGACCTATGACGTCACAATCATCAAAGAAACATTCTGCATGAGTGTTGCTCCTACACTGAAACTTTTATCTCAATCGGACATGTGGTTGCTGAGAAAAACGAGGTTTCGGCCGTACGGATGGACGGACGACCCATAAACATAATGCCTCCGGCCACTTTCGGAGGCGGAGGCATTGAAATCTCACATTTTCACTCTCCCTCTCTCTTTGAAAGGGCCATCTGGTGAACTCTACCATCTACTTTCTTAACAATCCTCTTGAGGAAGTTTAGTCACTCAAACCCCTTGTGGTCTCATTTATCAGCCATGATCTTTCTTGGGCAAACCACATTTCAAAGTTGGCTTCCAAAGGCAACCGCCAACTGGGCATCCTCTATCATACAAAGTCCTTCTTTGGTACACCTGAACTGCTATCCACCTACAAGGCTTTCATCCACAGCTTGATGGAGTACCCACTCTCTCATCTTGGCCTGGTGCCCATGCCTCACACCTTGCTCAGCTTTACGCCGTAGAGACCAAGGCCTACAAGTTGATTGGAATCTGTCACGGCGAATCTGTCTACAGGCCTATGACTTTCCCAACGCAGACAGGTTGGTGATATCTCTGTCTACTACCACGTCCTTTCTAGTCTTGCACCCTCTACTCTTTCCGTGCTTTGTCCCTCACAGATGTCTTCAGGGTGCATGTCATACACAGTCAATCACCTTGTGAAATTTCAAAAATACAGAACCACTGCTCACCTGCACTCATTCGTTCCTCTTTTTTCCTGTCTGTGGAATCAACTTTCACATTATCACCCCCAAACCCACCTCTTCAAATTTCCAGTTTTTCCTTCCAGAGTGATTGCTGCTGCATCCATCTTGTCCACCCCATGCATCCTCACCACCATTCCTTCCCACACCCATTATTTGTCCAAGTCTGCCATAATTTTATCCTTCCACCCTGCTGTAGTGTTTCTCTGTCTCTGTCTCTCTGTCTCTGTTACCTTCGTCCTGTTGCACCCTGATCCGTTCAATGTTGTAGTTCTTCCACAAGCCTTGATTCGGTATAAAAACAAGAACAAACAAAAAGACACTTACTGCTTCATGCTCCCATCTCAGAATCTCATGCCCACACACCAACACAAAAACATCATCAATCGCATGCACAAAATTGCACATGTTAAGTTCCAGATCTAGGAACCTCTAATTTAATCAGGAACCCACGTGTGCACATCATGCCAGGAGACTTCGGCATTTCCAAACCGTGGGAGTTTCTGAAGTTCGTGGGTTGAGTTTGAGGTGAGCGGTGGTAATTATATTCTGACCATGCTGGGAAAGTGAAAGCGATTTCTGCTCTTCTGACACAGTCACGTGAAAAAGTAAGTACACCCCATGTAAAGTTTTGCCTTTTTCAACATATTTCAACATACAGCTATTTGATTTTCATTTCAACAATATTGACAGATAAAGGTGATATAATATAACAAATATCATGAAACATTTACATTTTGTAGTCCATTGTATAATTTAAATAAACATAAATGCAAATTTCGCATGTGGAAAAAGTAAGTACACCCTTGACTCTAATAGGTGGTATTGCCCCCTTTGGCAGAAACAACCTCAAGTAGGCGTTTCTTATAACTGTCGACCAGTCTCTGACATTGACTGGGAAAAATTTTTGCCCACTCCTCCATGCAGAATTCTTGCAGCTGTGCGATGATTGAGGGGTTTCTTGCATGCACAGCTCGTTTCAAATCCCCCCACAACATCTCGATGGGATTTAGATCCGGGCTTTGACTTGGCCATTCCAGAACCCTCCATTTCTTTCTTTTCAGCCATACCTTGGGGGATTTACTGGTATGTTTAGGGTCGTTGTCATGTTGCAAGGTCCACCTTCGGTTGAGCTTCAACTTTCCGACAGATGGCCTCACATTATCCTCAAGCACCCTCTGGTACAATGAAGAATTCATAGTGGATTCTATGATGGTGAGCTGCCCAGGCCATGATGCAGCAAAGCTGCCCCAAACCATAATATTTCCACCACCATGCTTTACAGTTGGTATCAGGTTCTTGTTGTCAAATGCTGTCTTTGGTTTTCGCCGAACATGTCTTCTGGTACTGTGGCCAAATAGCTCTACCTTTGACTCATCTGTCCAGGGCACATTGTTCCAGAAGTGCTGGTCTTTGCCTCGGTGTTCATTGGCAATTTAGTCTTGCCCTGATGTTCTTTCTGGACAGCAAAGTTTCCTCCTGGTACACCTCCCATGTAGATCAAATTTGTGCAGCCTCTTTCTAATGGTAGACTCGTGCACTTTGACATCAACAGTGGCAAGACCTACCTGTAGGTCCCGTGATGACATTCTGGGGTTCTTAGAGACTTCTTTCAGCATCTTGCGGTCTGCTCTCGGGCTGTACTTGCTGGGGCGGCCTGGCCTGAACAAGTTGGCAGTTGTTTGGAATCTTCTCCACATGTAGATGATCTTCCATACAGTCGAATGATTGATTTCAAATTGTTTGGAGATCTTTTTAAATCCCTTCCCAGATGCGTAGACATCTATAACCTTCTTTCTAAAGGCCTCACAGAGCTCTTTTGATCGAGGCATGGTGACGCCGCACACTTCAACAACAAAGAGCAAACCAAACTAAATGTCTGAGGTTTAAATAAGACAGGTTCCTCCAAGATCCTCTCTAACGATGTTCTAATCATTTGCACCTGAGCTGGTGCACCTGATTCTAATTTTAGGTATTTGAAGTCGTGATAAATGTAGGGGGGTACTTACTTTTTCCACATGCAAAATTTGCATTTATGTTTATTTAAATTATACAATGGACTACAAAATGTAAATGTTTCATGATATTTGTTATATTATATTGTGGCGGACACGAAAGCTCACTGGCGTGATGGCATCATTCCGCGCACCAAGTGGGCGGCGGCCACGCCTGAGGGGTAGGCGTGGCCGCGGGATATACACCGGGCACGCAGCCCGGTGTATATCCCGCGCTCGAGAGCGCTCGAGTGCTACAGTGGAGCTCTTGTAATAAAGACTCTTTGAACTTACCGCGTTGTCCGCTTCCTCCTTGCTAAACAAGTAGCGCGCGTAGCACCGCGCTTCAATATCACCTTTATCTGTCAATATTGTTGCAATGAAGATCAAATAGCTGTATGTTGAAATATGTTGAAAAAGTCAAAACTTTACATGGGGTGTACTTACTTTTTCACGTGACTGAAAGTGATGGACTTCTCCATCTCACATGATGTCACGGTTATCGCTCAGCTCACTGAAAGTCGCCCTATTTCATCTTTCTGTATCAATTCCATTAAAAATTTAAAGTTTTTATCGTGACGTGTTGACCTTCTTGTGAAAATAATTTTGCACAGAAAATTTGGTGCGAACGCCCAAGCTCAATCGAAGCTCTGCTCCTGTCAAGCATTTTACAAGGAACTTCAATGCAGGAGGTGGTCTTTAGGCCTGTCAAGCCCACACAATCATGCCAGCATCTTCGTAGTCCCCCATCTCCACTACTTCCAAATACCTATCCAACTCAATGTTAAAACAGCTCACTGACTCTTATTGCCACTGCCTTGCAGAGAAGATAGCATTCGCCATTCTCTGAGTAAAAGACTCCTGCCGTACTCGTGTCCTAACTCTCCTCTTCTTTACTCTAAACTGTCCTGTTAGTAGGCCAATCTACTAACAAATATTCTGCCCTTATTTTATTCATACCCTTCATTATCTTAAACATCTTTCTTAGATCCCCTCGCAATCATTGGTTCACAAGTTATCAAGTGACCACTATATTCGTCATGTGTGTGCGTCTGTCTGTGTGTGTGTGTCTGTCTGTCTGTCTGTCCACAGCATAACTACCCGATGATATGATCCGATCTTGATGAAACTTGGGTGGGAGGTTGATATCATGATCTAGTTGTGTCCTGCGTAGAGTGGGCGTATTACGCCCATTGTGGGTGGAGCCACGCCCGAAAAAGATGTCTTTTTCGGGAGTAATCGAGTTCAAGCTACATCTTCTCCGAGGGAGTTGGTGGAATCTGACAGGGGTTTCGATATTTGGTTAGGCGAATGTCACGTGCCTAGCCCCATGGAGCTCGATTTTTCATTTTCGCCCCAAGGTCAAGGTCACAAGGTCACTAAATTTAGAAAAGTCAATTTTTGATGGTTTTATTACATTGTTCGCTTCCCGATAGGGTGAAATGTCGTACATGTTTTTATATTATCACATACATCATGAAATACAAGTTTTCCAACAAGTTTCAGAATCCTCGACCTTTGACCTTTGAAGGTCACAAAGGTCAAAGTTTCAAAGTTGTCGGAATTGAACCGAATTTTCAGTATTGTGTAGCTAACTAACCTCATAACTGATTATACATTATTTTCTATCTCATTTCAAGGTCAGTAACCTTCGTTTTGACATTTACAGGTCACAAAGGTCAAATTTTCAAAGTTGTCGGAATCGAACTGAATTTTCGGTATTGTGTAGCTAACTAGTCTCATAACAGGTAATACATTCCTATTTATATATTTTCAATGTCGGTTTTGACATTTGTCATTGAATACCGCTCGCTCGTGAACCATCGTCGTCTCCTGACTTGTCTCCTTTATAATGTAAAAGGTCCTGTCTCTCAGCCACTCCTTATAGCTTATTCTAGCTTGGCTCGTGATCAATATTTTTTTCCTCTACCCTCTCTATGCCAAGTATGTTCATCCTCAGATGTGGTGACCAAAACTGTGCACATTATTCTAAATGAGGCCTCACTAAATTCCTGTACTATCCTTCTGAGTCCCACGCGACAAGATTTCCCTTTGCATTATATAATCCCTATTTTTATTGTTCTTCACCAACTCCAGCACCTTATGCTTCCTTATGTTGAACTGCATCTGCCAATCTTTTACCCAGCCTATTAAGGTATACAGACTTTCCTGAATCTTCCCGCTGGCTCCTCCCCACTCTACCCACCACTCCCTGCTGTGTCTACCTTACCTCCAAGATTCGTGTCACCTTCAAAGTTGGAAGGCCTATTATAGAGTAATTACTGTTGTCAAGGCATATGACAAACTAAGCCACAATGAGCCACCGACCTAAAATAAACCGGAGGGCACTTCAATAAACTGATGATATATTCCCATATACTGGTCGAGTTATAGTGATATATGGACTCATGATTGTTGGCCTATGGATTCAATAGAGATACAATGTACCAATATAGCAATTTTTGGCAAACAGTACGACTAATTGGTCTGTCAGCAAAGCGACTTGTAGGCTCTGCTTGTATTCTATTAATACAGATAACTATTTGTTGCCGAGCTAACTCTGCGCTTGACTCACATGGGCTTGGCTTCAAATCAACACGTAACTCTTGCCTGTGTCTAGCCCAGTACACTCCGCCAGCAATGGCATAATACTAGCTAGTAGACCCGAATGACAGCTCTGGAAGCCCCAATCAATCAATGACTTTTATTTTACTTACTCGTAGAGAAAGGGGAAGAAACCTTTGATCATATATCTTTATGGGAAATGAATGGCTTATTACAAAAATCATGAAAAACATGGGTCGAGTTGATAGGCTGGAGGTGTGGAGGTTGGGGGGGGGGGGGTATGAGGCGAGTGGTGGGGGAAAAGAGTACCTCTCTGCTATACTCGCTGAATATAATGCCGGTGTAGTATGTACATTACTAGTGGACTGTCTCCATGCAACGAGCGACATTGACGAGGTTGTGAAAGCTAATATTGTGGATGCACGGGGCGAAAGCAAGCAGGCAGGAAGGCATTTCCAAGGCCGAGCTCCTTTTATATTATAGATTCAGCATTATGTCTCCAAACCATAGAGAGTCGTGATGAGGGCACTGTGTAAGATTTGTGGCTGAAGGGTGTTGGTACGGCATCGTGTTGCAGCAATTTGCAAGGCTTGTTTCCCAGGTAGTGAGCATGTTGGTCAAATACGAATGCTGACAGCTTGGATTGCTATTTGCAAACATCATGGTATTTTGAATGAACATATGTTTTGATGTTGAGTTTGGTTGTTCCTCGGTTTTTCAAACACAAATATTAGGAATGCAAAAAAATGACTTCTGAGTTCTGTGGGCAAATTTCCCAATGATTTGTAATAGTTTAAAAGCTTGGCACATCAGCACATCATAGACCTTTGCTTTGAATGTACACATAACTTTCCGTACCCCCACCCCCCCCCCCCCCCCCCAAAATAATAAAACCCCTCACACTTGTTCTTCCAATCTGCATGTGATGTCTTTTCCTCCATAGAAATAGCATAGTCTGTACTAGTGATAGCCGGGATGTTTTCCCCAATCAATTGGCTCCAAACATTAGACGGTGTGTATTCAACAGTACTGCTTGACTGTTCCTGATTAAGTAATCGAGTATGCATCGACGGCACGATCCTCGGTCAGTTCAGTCACATCACGCTCAGGTAAATGGTGTTAGATGGAGGACCCTGAGAGATTTGGTAGTTTGGCATTCATGGTTGACTAGGAACCCACCGGCCTGTGGAGTTATCCGTGACCGATGGCCTCAGGACCAATGTTTGAGAGGAAACCAAGGGGTCTCACCTCATGGCAAACCTATGTATACAGAGTATGTATTTTTATATATCTATATATCTATATATCTATATATATATATATATATATATATATATAAATATGTATATATATATATATATATATATATATATATATATATATATATATATATATATATATATATATATATATATATATATATATATGTATATATATACATATATGTATATATATATGTATATATATATATATATATGTATATATATATATATGTATATATATATATATATATGTATATATATATATGTATATATATATATATATATATATATGTATATATATATATATATGTATATATATATATATATATGTATATATATATATATATGTATATATGTATATTGTTACGTACACGACTTAGATGTTATGATGGGCCGAGCGGAATGGCCGCCGTGTTCGCACAAGTTACCCGATTATACTCGAACGTTGGCCGAGTCGCGCTACGCTAGATCAATGAAGGAAAGGACACAACGGCTAGGTTAAATGACACGACACCAGGGGTACAGTTCTCAAGGCCTCCGGAGAGGTTATAATATTGCGGAAGGTTAGATTACAGGGATGAGAGAGACAGCATAGAAAGGTGGGCACTTAAACACGGTCTTATCTTATTCCCGACAGACCACAGATAAACGGGACAAAACTGACTCACACGGGGATTGATGGCAAGGAGGGGCAGGTATTCGATGGCTCAAGGTGCACCTTGGCTCAGGGGCAAAATCCCGGTCCGGTCCAAAGATGCGGGGAGGTCGCTCAGCGCTCGGAGGTCGCGACTTGTCTTTCCAAGCTGGGGGGCGCATCTGACCTCACGTCCGGTAAGTGGCTGCGCATATCCGGCGGGGAGTGACACGCCCTCGGCTCGTTAGCTCCGCCCCATATGGAATCGGCCCGCCGCTTCTCACTGGCTGCGGGGGGTTACCGGGCTCCGCCCCTGACGAGGAGCTGACAGCCAGCCCCTTCGTGGTAACCCCGTGGAGCGCATGGGCAATGGCGGCTAACCAAGCCGGAGTGAGGACGCACACTCCCCGCGCCGCGCCGCGCCGCCCCCCTCTGTTGTTGTAGTTGTTGTTGTAGTTGTTGTTGTTGTTGTTGTTGTTTCATGGGGAAGATGGGAGGAGGTATGGGGAGGTCCTAAACTCACTACTGGTGCCATACAATCACATTCTGGTGCAACGAAGAGTCAGAATTAATGGAAACGAGTCCTTAACTGACATAGACTAAGAATAACTAGCAAGATGTCCGAAAGTTGTCTACGTGAGATGCGGTGGACCTGGGTACGACATTTAATGGGGGAAAAAGGGGAAGGTCGGTTCTACAGAGTGTTGTTTACAGCCAATGGGACTAGGGAAGGGGGATTGGGGATAGTTGGGGAGTATTGGGGAAATAGGGGAATATTTACAAGCGGATATGGAGGCCAAATCCCATATCCGCAACATTGCACCCTTCTCTACCCTCGGGGCGTCCCGACCCGATAAATTTTTACCTATTTTAGTGTGGCACTCAGATGTAGTTCCCTCTACTATTAACTCTACCCTGAGTGCGACAGTTTTACAGATATTCACAAATGAGTAAATATGTCCCCCTGCGACGTTGCACCCTTCTCCTCACAGAAACACACCCACAGGATAACCGAATTGCGGAAAGAATTCGCAAACTAAACATACAGCCGGTAGGGAGCATTATTTACAAGACTACGCTGATATTTACACTACGATCCAGGACCTGTTTTTGGAGGAACACATGCAGATGTTATGCATAGAGAGAGCACGCATGCCAGCATCGATACACCAACCCACGAGTGCTCTGTGGCCTTACGGCCTTTAATAATGTGCAGAGCACCCCTTCCAAGCACCAAAAGCACCACCCCAGCACCAATCGGTGCAGTCACCATTGTTCATTAAAATAAAAACAACAACCCCTAACCCTGCAGGTGTCTCTTGCTCTTCGTGTGGTGCACTTGGCCTTCTTACTTCCCTAGAAATAAAGAAAGGCGCCAACCGCGTCCATTTCTTTATTGTGGCCGTCAGGGGGCCAACTATTAGTGGTTCACCTGTTTGGCATAGGTGCCACGTTGACCCAGAGGTCCATCAATGGGTGGTGCTTGGCCGCAAAAGAACTGCGGTCCATGGTGGGCGGCCACAAACATTGCGGTCCATATGGTGTATCGATCCAGGCAGCAAGCAGCGAAAGTGCAGGCCCACAACTGCGGAACCAGCATCTCTCTCTCCTCTCTCTCTGCCCCAAAGCCAGATCCTCGGAGGTGGGAGACAAAAGAAAAGACAAGTGAGTAAGGTGGTGAGGGCGCAAAAGTGCACGCAACATTAGGTAATGCACACTAGGGGCACATGGGAACCAGGTGAGACAGGTACGTTCCTACCGTACGCCCCCCCCCCCCCCACCAGGTAACCTACATTGCCCCTCCCTTACCCCTTACTGTATCCACAAAACACAACACTACCCATAAACATCTATTTTACAAATCAACAAACGTCCCTACTGTCTTCCCCGTTCCTCCCATAAACCAAATTCGTCTTCTCTCCCTCCTAACCAATCAAATTTGCCATTTCCAACTCTCATCACAATTTGCCATCTTCAACTGAACATCAAAATTTGCCATTACCAATTCATCATCAGTCCCTCCTAAGGAGGGAGAGATGGAATCACCCCAATGTCTCATCCACGTCGTGATGCGTCTCACAAATCCTCACAGCAATTCTCATTTCCTGCAACAAAACAAAGAAAACACAGGTGTGGAGTCATCATCACCACAGGTAAGTGGCTGCGTATGGTGCGACAGGTTCATCCATCCTAACTATTTCCTAAATGACTTTAACAACTTTACATTACCCGGGGTCTTTCTCCTGCCAAACCATTGGCCCTCTTACACTATGGGTTCTAAAAACCAATTCCCATTGACCCAACTGTGGTGCTTTTCAATTTGGGGTCTCACTCCCCCGATTCATCTCCCGGTGCCCTCGCACAATTTCTGGGCCGCGACGTGTAACTCTCCCAGCAGGTCTACCCACCTGCACACCTCCACCACTGTAGTTGCCTCCGAGCTTACCTGCTCCTCACCCTAACCTAACTACCTGGGGAAGGCCCTCTGGCGCTCTCCCCACTCGGTGCCCTCTCTGGCACTGGGCTACCCGGGTCCGTCCTCCGGATCCTCGGGCCCCATCCACAACTCTACCGGCTCCCAGAGCCCACCTGCGGCCTCACCTGGCCGACATCCTCACAGTGGTGGAGTGCCCATTTAACTACACATACTAACAGGCCACACGCCCAGCCATTTCCACGTCACTAATGCACCCAACCAAACACCATTCTTCCACACGCACCACAGATGCCAATATCCAACAACAATTTACCTACTCCCTCTACCTAACTCTTAAACTACCCTCCCCGGGTATTCGTGATGGGGTCCACTCTCCCCCATTCACACCTTCGCACCATCCACTCCACTCCGTACCACTTACTCCAACTCTCTCCACACACCTCATTCTCTGCTCCATATATTCCACACACCTGCACTTGCACACCTGTGCTCTCACTCTTGGTGCCACCTGCACCCTTCTCTCCCCAAGCGCATTCGCGCTGATCCACACACTCACTACTCATACACTGCTCCACACTGCTCCACACACCTGTCCAGTTCTCACACAGCATCATCTCATCTAACTACTCCCCTCTGAAACTTGCGCTTCCCAGTCGTCCCTTTAAACTATTGCGCTCCCTCGTCATTATCATCCATACTAATCTACCTGCGTCCCCACTACAGGTATCAGTCACTATCTAAACCTTAACGTTACCTAATGTCATCTTCGCTAGATCCCTACACACAATATAACCTAACCCACCCGGGCTAGTTTTCACTGCCATACACCCCATAAACTATTGCGCCTTTGCCCCCAATATGGGAAGGGTGGCAAGGATGCCACCCTTACCCACCGGGCCCATCGCACACTACCAATTTTGTACATCAAATTTCAACAAATCAAAAATTTGGCCAATCACTACCCATCATCTGCCAATCACTACTGCCAATCCCTTGCCAATCATCAAATTTTGTTTTTCTCTAATTTTGGGTCCAAAACACTAACCTCATCACCCAGTCTACTCACTAATGCCTCTCGGTGCGCCAATTCCTGTCCAAAGCCCGGCTTCGTAAAGCCAAGCCATGAATGCGGGTTGTTCTGTGCCAGCGGCTGGATGCGTCCGGCACTCGGTGCAGGGACGGGGGCTTACCCGGGCCGAGATCCCACGCACCATCTCGGCGTGGAGCCATCCAATGTCCCGATCTCGACCTGCCGGACTGCCTCAACAAAAGTGGTCGCCATGACGACCCTTTCTATCGGGCTGCCCGCTCCGCCTAGTGGAGCACGGACGCGGCCGTTCAACGCGAGGCCCAGCACGCACCGAGGGCCCGATTCGGCTAAAAGTCGCTCTAACCTCTAAACCGGTTACCGTCGATGCTTCACCTGGACGCTTACACCCCGCAGCCCGTTCCTTGCTCACACATCCAGCCGTTTCCATGCTCCTCGTACCTTTCCTTACACACCCAGGTACACCCATTCCACTCACAGCCTTGGTCACACACCTGACCACCGAACACTTTGGCACACATTCGTTGGTCGCACACCTCACCAACACACCTCTTCGCGCCCCCTCCTCTGTCACCTCCTCTGTGACAATCACAGGTGTGCTCTCATTCGCACACCCAACCACGTGCCTCACCACCAACTCCAGCGTGCATTCCCACTCACGCTCTACCATTCCAGGTGTGCATCCTCCCATCCCAGGTGTACATCCTCGCTCACCTGTCACAACCAACTCACTCTCCTTGTCACTCTCACTACTCTCACCTCCATTCTTGACAGCGCACTCACCCTTACTCTTGACAGCGCACTCTTTCCTCATGCACCTGTCCGTCACACACCTTTCTCGCACACACTCTCCCGTTACACCCTCTGTAACACTTACCACACCGCGCTTCCATGTGCTCCCTCGCACACACGCTACGACCGACTCATTCTCGCCAGTACCCTCACTCCTTGGCACGCACTTTTTCCTCACACACCCCAGAGTCGGACTTTCTCGCACACCTCCTTTTTCGCACACCAGACCTGTTGCACACTTCACCAACGGCCTCTCACGAACACCCGGGTCCATCTCGACCCCCAAGCTTCTTAAATCACCTGGCGCATCATACGCACGACCATATTGGTCACCACTTACACCGGGTCCTCTTCCTCTTCGCGTCTCCTCCATCACCTGCGAATCCCTCATCCGGTTAATGAGCACGTCATCACGATCCAAACACAGACTTCGGACCAATTCTTTTATCTCCTCTTTTATCTCTTTCTTATCCCCTCTCCATCGCTTCTTAATTTCGCTCATCCCTTCTTCTACTTCTTCTAATTTCTGCTTCACCTCTTTTATTCCCCGGTACGTCTCCTCAAGCTCGTCCTCCAAGGCTACCTTGACCGTTTCCATGTGCGTCCTCACCTGCCGGTCCTTCGTCTCCATTACCTCTACCACCTCGTCCAACCTCGTTGTCAGTCCCTCACGTACCATCCGACATTCCCTCTTCGTCGCTATCAAGTCATCTTTTAGTTCTTTCTGTGTCGCCTTTAACCCTCCTAATACCGCAGTGTTCCTTTGAACCTGCTCCGTTAGTCCTTTTTGTCCCTCCGTCAGCTGTTCTACTCCCAGCGTCAACTCCTCTATACCCCCTTGCAATTTTACAGTCCCCTTTCTCACCTCCTTCTCCATGTGCTCCTTACAGTGCCTCACCTCCTCGCGCACTCCTCCGACCTCCTCACTCACTCCTCTCCTGATCTCCTCTCCCATCACCTGCATCTCCTGCCAGATGCCACCCTCATCTGCTCCATTTCCTCCCTGTGAGCATCCAGTTTGGTTTCTACCCCCATTCTGACCCCCTCTATCTGCTGCCCCATTTGTTTAACTTCCCTTTCCGCTTGGTCCCTCATGTCCCTCAATTTGCCTTCCATTCTGTTTTCTAACCCCTCTAACCCCTTTTGCATCCCTTCCATTTGATTCTCTTGAGCGGCCATTCTGTTTTCTACCCCCATTAACCCATTCTTTACCTCTTTTATCCCGTTGTCTAACCCCTCAAAATTATTGTCTAACTTCCCAAATTTCTTGTCTAACCCCTCACCGGTAACCCTCGCTTCGTCCCTCATTGCCCCCATTTGGTTTCCCATTACCCCCATTTGGCCCTCCAATCGCTCACTATCAGCCCTCATTCCCACAATTTGGTTTCCCAACCGCTCACCCAATCGCTCAATTTGGCTCCCCATACTCATCTGTACAGCTGCCTGTAGCTGCGCAATGAGGGCCTGCATGTCAATCGGCTGCATGTTAAAGCCCGTTGATACAGCGGGCTCGGCTACCGCGCGCTCTTGCGAGGCGCCATTTTGCGCGCCCGCAACGTCGGGCGCAACGACGCTATTTTGTGCGTCTGCTACCCTCACTGCTTCGCTCTCCTCATGTCCCTCAATTTGGTCCTGGATCGACCCTGCCTCACTCTCCTCTACCGGACCCCAGCCGACTTGGTCTGCCATAGCGCGACTTTCAAAATTCGGGTTTTGATATTTTGTAAAACACAATCAAATTTCGCCGTTATAATTTCGAGCGCGTAAAACGCGCTCCGGATCGAATCTCACTCCTGTGGAGGCGTGGGTTCGAATCCCACTCCTGACACCATTTGTTACGTACACGACTTAGATGTTATGATGGGCCGAGCGGAATGGCCGCCGTGTTCGCACAAGTTACCCGATTATACTCGAACGTTGGCCGAGTCGCGCTACGCTAGATCAATGAAGGAAAGGACACAACGGCTAGGTTAAATGACACGACACCAGGGGTACAGTTCTCAAGGCCTCCGGAGAGGTTATAATATTGCGGAAGGTTAGATTACAGGGATGAGAGAGACAGCATAGAAAGGTGGGCACTTAAACACGGTCTTATCTTATTCCCGACAGGCCACAGATAAACGGGACAAAACTGACTCACACGGGGATTGATGGCAAGGAGGGGCAGGTATTCGATGGCTCAAGGTGCACCTTGGCTCGGGGGCAAAATCGACCCGGTCCGGTCCAAAGATGCGGGGAGGTCGCTCAGCGCTCGGAGGTCGCGACTTGTCTTTCCAAGCTGGGGGGCGCATCTGACCTCACGTCCGGTAAGTGGCTGTGCATATCCGGCGGGGAGTGACACGCCCTCGGCTCGTTAGCTCCGCCCCAGATGGAATCGGCCCGCCGCTTCTCACTGGCTGCGGGGGGTTACCGGGCTCCGCCCCTGACGAGGAGCTGACAGCCAGCCCCTTCGTGGTAACCCCGTGGAGCGCATGGGCAATGGCGGCTAACCAAGCCGGAGTGAGGACGCACACTCCCCGCGCCGCGCCGCTCCGCCCCCCTCTGTTGTTGTAGTTGTTGTTGTAGTTGTTGTTGTTGTTGTTGTTTCATGGTGAAGATGGGAGGAGGTATGGGGAGGTCCTAAACTCACTACTGGTGCCATACAATCACATTCTGGTGCAACGGAGAGTCAGAATTAATGGAAACGAGTCCTTAACTGACATAGACTAAGAATAACTAGCAAGATGTCCGAAAGTTGTCTACGTGAGATGCGGTGGACCTGGGTACGACATTTAATGGGGGAAAAAGGGGAAGGTCGGTTCTACAGAGTGTTGTTTACAGACAATGGGACTAGGGAATGGGGATTGGGGATAGTTGGGGAGTATTGGGGAAATAGGGGAATATTTACAAGCGGATATGGAGGCCAAATCCCATATCCGCAACAATATATATGTATATATATATATATATGTATATATGTATATATATGTATATATATATATATATATGTATATATGTATATATATGTATATATATATATATATATATATATATGTATATATGTATATATATGTATATATATATATATGTATATATGTATATATATGTATATATGTATATATATATATATATGTATATATATATATATATATGTATATATGTATATATATATATATATATATATGTATATATGTATATATATATATATATATATACATATATATATATATATGTATATATATATATATATATACATATATATATATATATATATATATATATATATATATATATATATATTGTTACGGAACCCAACGTCAGCCTCGGTTCCCCTTATCGAGGGGGAATTAATCCCCTAGTTTATGACTGACCGACGTGGTCCCTGACGCTGCCCAGCTACCTTCGGAAAGGCAGGTGCACAGCCCCGTTCATACCGCGGACAGATGTTAATTGCCGAGCGGTTTTAGCAACCGCGGCACGAACTATTAACAAGGACTAGACCCGATCCTTGAACGTTGGCCAAATCGTGCCACAGGTTTTCAATGGGGAAAAGACAAAGACGAACGGATGTGAAGAAGAAGAAGGCAAAAGGTAGGAAATACGAATATGATTTATTACTATTATTTACACAATCAAAGAAACCAAGGAAGAAGGAAAGATAAGAAAATAAGGCAGAAAGAGGGACGGACCAGAAGGACACAGTGCAATATTAACTTATTCTAAACAGGCTTAACTTATACCCCAGGACAAGACACACAGAACAAACTCACGTACACAAAAGGATGGAATGGCAGGAATGGGTGGAGGGATGAGAAGGTTCAGGTCCGTGCAAACGGCAGGGCTGGAGGTGACAGCTCCGACTCCTCGCACTCTGGTTTACAGAACGGGCGACAGGGAGATCCGAAGACCGCGGCACGTCAAGGTTCGCGTGCCCACCCTGGTTGGTCTTCAGGGTGCTGGTTGGTATCGCGAGCAGGGCGTGCCGATTCTTATTCGCTTTCCTCTCCAGAGCTCACTCTCTCCTCCTCAACTGAACTCTTACGCACTTCCACTCTGCTGCTTCTCCCTCCACTGGGCTCAACTCCACTCTCGGTGGACTGCTCTTCCTCCACTGAGCTCTGAACTCAACTGGTGGACTGCTCTTCCTCCACTGAACTTTCAACAACAACCACCGGTGGACTTCTTACGCACTTCTCTCTCCGACGCATCTGCCACGAAAAGGCTTCACACGCACTTTTATATCGCCTGGGGTGATCAAGCCACTGGCCTCCAGGACACGCCTACCGGGCCGCTCACTGCAGTGCCGGTTGGCTGGCACGGGCTCTTTTTCTCCACCCCTGATGACGATGGGCATCCACGCCCTTCTTCTCCGAGTTTACCTCATGGCTAATGGAGTCTTGCGGCGAAAACCGCAACCCCAAAGCAGCAGCGGCGAATGCAGTTGGCAATAGCTGACAAAAGGGGCATTGGAAGGGAATCTACTTCATTTGAATTCGGTGCAATGCAGTGTTAACTAGTGGGAACAGAGCCTTAACCTACATAGAATAAGGAGATAACTGTATAGAAGGATATATGATTGGCTACGTGATTGTATATGGAATAACTATGGGAACGACCTTTGAACTTTATACACAACAAATGGAGGAAGGAGGGTGATATTTTACAACAATTAAACACAATTCTCATATCCATAACAATATATATACGTATATATATATATATATATATATATATATATTGTTACGGATCGCGGTTTAGATGTTATGATGGGCCGAGCGGATGGTCCAACCGCGACCGTTACAGGATCCCCGATTGGCCCGACTCCCCCAACGTTGACCAGATCGCACCACAGATATTCAATCGGGAAACCTCTAAAGCGACCGAAAGAGAAGGAAAAGAGAAGAAGACAGAGTACGGAGGAAGAACAGATTTATTATACACACACAAGCAAAAAGAAGGAGCGACCAAAGTTATTTACAAGCAATGGATGGAAGAAGCAGTCACACAGTGAATCGTTAACTTATACTATTCAATTTACTTAACCCCAGGACAACATTCAAGACAGACGACGTTCACACTTACACGGGGGAAATTGCAGGCAGGGATGGCGGAGGTGGGTTGCTGGAGAGGGAGGCAGGGTCAGGTCCCTGCAACCGGCAGGGCTGGAGGTAGCAGCTCCCAATTCTTCGCGTTTTTGGCGGGAAAACCCTCAGTCGCGTCGACGCTGCTGATGCTGTAGACGTCACGCGCTGGCTCGGTCACACCTGCTCCTCTCCTTCTGGTGGAGCCGTCTCCCTCCTCTCAGCGCGTCTCTCCAACGCTTGTTTCCTCTCCAAGTATCTCTCCTTTTTGGTTTGGAGCGTCTCTCATCTCACAGCTCACAGCTCATCTCTCATGTCCTCTCTCATGTCATCTCCTGAAGCAGTCCCTTCCAGTCGCTTTTATTACTCGGGGCGGAATCAAGCTGCCGGCTGCGAGGGCACGCCTACCGGGTCGCTAACCGCGGTGCTGGTTGGCTGTTAGGGCTGTCCGATTCCTCCTTTGATCATGACGACGTGCCACGCCTGTGAGTTGGCGGCTCCTACCCCCCTCTTCTCCGAGATGAGCACATGGGCAATGGCGGCTTGCGGGATTGAACACCACTCGCACCGCTTTTGAAAGGAACTTTGGGGGAGCGGAGATGATTGGGGAAATTGAAAGGGGCCTACGCTTATTTCGTTTGATACAATGCAGAGTCAATCTAGTGGGAAACACATATTTAGCCTACATGGAATAAGGAAATAAACTATTTAAAAAAGATATATCGTGGCCTGTGTGTAAGTTTCATGGAATTAACTAGGAGGACGGCTGCGACCATTATTTACATTACGAGGGTGTTACACACAACAAAACCATACTTTTCACATTCGTTACACTTTCTCCAAAATTGTTACACTTCTCCAAAACCGTTACACTTCTCAAATTCGTTACAATATATATATATATATATATATATATATATATATATATATATATATATATATATATATATATATATATATATATCTATCTATCTATCTATCTATCTATATAAATATATATATATAGATATATATAGAAGCCTGGTGTTGGGCTAGCGGCTAGGGTGCCAGCTTAGGATCCTAGGATCCTGGGTTCGAATCCTGGTCGATCGCTGAATTAACGCCAGGGGGGTTGACTCAGCCTGTCATCCTTCTGAGGTCGGCTAATTGAGTACCAGTTCACTGGTAATTCCCTGCTTGTCGTAAAAGGTGACAAAAAGGGTTGGCGTCAGGAAGGGCATCCGGCCGTAAAACATTGCTTCAAAAAGGGGACCAAAAAACAACAACAACCACGGACCACGAAAAAGGCCAACTCCCGCCTTGCGGGGAAAAATGGCCTCTAAAGGTGGTTTATATATATATATGTATATATATATATATATATATATATATATATATATATATATATATATATATATATATATATATATATATATACAGTCACGTGAAAAAGTAAGTACACCCCATGTAAAGTTTTGACTACTTCAACATATTTCAACATACAGCTATTTGATCTTCATTTCAACAATATTGATAGATAAAGGTGATATAATATAACAAATATCATGAAACATTTACATTTTGTAGACCATTGTATAATTTAAATAAACATAAATGCAAATTTCGCATGTGGAAAAAGTAAGTACACCCTTGGCTCTAATAGGTGGTATTGCCCCCTTTGGCAGAAACAACCTCAAGTAGGCGTTTCTTATAACTGTCTACCAGTCTCTGACATCGACTGGGAGTAATTTTTGCTCACTCCTCCATGCAGAATTCTTTCAGCTGTGCGATGTTTGAGGGGTTTCTTGCATGCACAGCTCGTTTCAAATCCTCCCACAACATCTTGATGGGATTTAGATCTGGGCTTTGACTTGGCCATTCCAGAACCCTCCATTTCTTTCTTTTCAGACATTCCTTGGTGTATTTACTGGTATGTTTAAGGTCATTGTCATGTTGCAAGGTCCACCTTCAGTTTAACTTCAACTCTCCGACAGATGGCCTCACATTATCCTCAAGCACCCTCTGGTACAATGAAGAATTCATAGTGGATTCTATGATGGTGAGCTTCCCAGGCCCTGATGCAGCAAAGCTGCCCCAAACCATAATATTTCCACCACCATGATTTACAGTTGGTATCAGGTTCTTGTGGTCAAATGCTGTCTTTGGTTTTCGCCAAATATGTCTTCTGGTACTGTGGCCAAATAGCTCTACCTTTGACTCATCTGTCCAGAGCACATTGTTCCAGAAGTGCTGGTCTTTGCCGAGGTGTTCATTGGCAAACTTTGATCTTGCCCTGATGTTCTTTCTGGATAGCAAAGGTTTCCTCCTGGCACACCTCCCGTGTAGATCAAATTTGTGCAGCCTCTTTCTAATAGTAGACTCGTGCACTTTGACATCAACAGTGGCAAGAGCTACCTGTAGGTCCCGTGATGACATTCTGGGGTTCCTAGAGACTTCTTTCAGCATCTTGCGGTCTGCTCTCAGGCTGATCTTGCTGGGGCGGCCTGGCCTGAACAAGTTGGCAGTTTTTTGGAATCTTCTCCACTTGCAGATGATCTTCCGGACAGTCGAGTGATTGATTTCAAATTGTTTGGAGATCTTTTTATATCCCTTCCCAGACTCGTAGGCATCTATAACCTTCTTACTGAAGGCGTCAGAGAGCTCTTTTGATCTAGGCATGGTGACGTCGCACACTTCAACAACAAAGAGAAAAACAAACGAAATGTCTGAGGTTTAAATAAGACAGGTGCCTCCAAGATCCTCTCTAACGATGTTCTTATCATTTGCACCTGAGCTGGTGCACCTGATTCTAATTTTAGGTATTTGAAGTAGAGATAAATGTAGGGGTGTACTTACTTTTTCCACATGCGAAATTTGCATTTATGTTTATTTAAATTATACAATGGACTACAAAATGTAAATGTTTCATGATATTTGTTATATTATATCACCTATATTTATCAATATTGTTGAAATGAAGATCAAATAGCTGTATGTTGAAATATGTTGAAAAAGTCAAAACTTTACATGGGGTGTACTGACTTTTTCACGTGACTGTATAATGTATATATATATATATATATATATATGTATTATAAGATCAAAACACACCTGGTCATATTAGCTCTTTCACGAGCCTCGATCTTGTATACAAAAAAAGAAAAGAAAAAGAAAAAGTGTGCCGCACCGACCGGATCCTCAGTCGAAGTCCTCAGCATCATCCCGTTTCGGCCCTTCAACCACGATACGGTCAGCTAAGGTGGGCCAGCAGGGGGCACATACACATCCACATGCAGCAACTACACCCGGATGCGGACATACCCCCACCGCCCCCCCCCCCCCAGTGCAAACGCAGACTACAAAAGCAACACCTCCACATCCAGAATCTACAGCACCAAACAAACATGGTGGAACACTCAAACACCCACCTTTATACCCTTCACCACTCACCAACAAAACACACCAGATCATTCATATACACACATCCACACACATCCACACACAACACCAACCAACCACCTACCCTTACAACATACATCACTCAACATACAAAAACACACACTCATGCAAAAATTCATTCATGCAAAAACACACACCCTCACCCACTCACTCACTCACATACACAAAATAAGAAATAATAATAGCGAAAAAACAAACAAACAAAAAACCCACACACAACCAACCACCAACCCTTACCAACATGCACCACTCATGCAAACATGCAAAACCATTCATGCAAAACCACACCCACTCATGACCCACTCCTGCAACACACACACACACACACACACACACACACACACACACACACACACACACACACACACACCTCCATTTATATTCCGTAACCTCAACCTACACCGTTCGACCTGCCTCCATAAACTTCCTCCATATCCAAAATGAGCCATTCAAGGCAATCTGGGCCACCTTGTCACACATCCTCCTTCTTTCTGTACCACACACTCCAAGCCGAGCAAGAAATGCAGAAAAGGAATTGCCAATATACCCTCTGCACCCCACCTCAAATGGCTGACACGAAACTCGCCAACTCTTTTCCCGGCACTCTGCCTCCAGGTCACTGTACTTTCCTCTCTTCCTCTCGTGCACCTCCTCCATGTTCTCCTCCCAAGGTACAGACAATTCCCCTAAGATGACCTGTCTTGTTGCACCTGACCAAATGACAATGTCAGGCCACAACCTTGTCACATAGATCTCCTCTGGGAATACCAATTGTGGCTTTAGGTCTGCCACCACCTGCCAATCACAAGCATCTGACAGCCCTCTTGCTTTCCACGTCCTCCTCTTTACACCTCTTACCACTTGGCCCTCCTTGACAAACCACACCTCTCCCCCATCAGTCTCCTTCTCCACTCTTCTTTCTCTCGATGTCAGCACCTCTTGTTGCACCATCTGCACCACCACTGCCAGCACCTGATCATGTCGCCACCTGTATTGTCCTGCTGCCAATGCTACTGAACATGCACTCAGTGCATGCTGCACCGTTCCCACACCTCCACACAAATAACATCTCTCCTCCTGCAACAACCCCCACAATCTCAAGTTTACTGGTGACGGAAACACATCATATGTTGCCCGCAACAGGAAATTCAACAATATTGGCTCCATCCTCCAAATCTCTTGCCACTTCAATATCCTCACCCGCACACCTTCCCACTTAGTCCAAGCACCTTGCTGTGCCTGACCGACTGCTTTCACATATCTTCCCTCCTCTTCCTTTCTTCTCACCTCCCTCTCAACCATCTTCCTCCTCTCTTTCACACATGCCTTTCCCCATCGCTCATGCTTCATCCACCCCAAGCCATGCTTCCCATGCTGTACCATACCCATGACCTCCTCCTGTTGCAACCGCTCCTCCATCTCGTCCACCTCTGCTCTTGCAATCCACTTCCAACTTCCCTTCTTCTCTGGGAGAGCATTATTTACCACTGCATCACTTGAATCTCGCAACATCATGAACTCCCGCACCCTCACCACTTTAAACTCCTCGGTTAATGATGTCAAGGGAAACTGGAGTTTTCCACCCTGACCATAAAAGGCAATGTTTGTCAAACAGCGTGGCACTCCCAACCACCTCCTCACAAACCCGCTCACCACAACCTCCATCCTCTCTACATGCCCAATCGCAATATCATACATCACCAATGGCCACAATACTCGTAGCATCAATCCAAACTTCAAACACCATACCTTCAACTTACCTGGCAAACCACATCCATCAAGTCTCTTCAAACCTCTCAAAAGCTTGTTTCTGACCTCCTCCACTCTTCCCACATCATTCAACTCCACTGTATACCATCTTCCCAAACTCTTCACAGGGGCCTCCACCAATGATGGAACCACATACCCCTCCCAGCTCAAACCTGTGCATGTTATCCACCACTCCTCGTCTCACGACCACTCCCCTCGACTTTCTTGCTTTAAATCCCATTCTTGCCCGCCCACCGCATCAACCTTTCCAGTCGTCCCAGTACCTCTACTGCTGCATCAGCGGACTTTTGGACAACTGTCAGGTCATCCATGAAAGCAAACATTGCTGGCAACCTCTGACCAGGGGCTAGCTCCACTTCTTTCCCATGTCCACTCACCGCACGTATCAACAACTCCATAACCAGCACAAACAAAATAGGGGAGATGGTACATCCCATCAGGATCCACACTTCCAACTTCTGCCACTCTGTTACATAGGACTGTGTCGCAAACCGCATCCAAAACTGATCATAATATGCCATCAAAAAATCCCTAAATCTCCGTGGCACCAAAATGAAATCCATGGCATACCTGATCTACGCATGCGGCACTGACCCATATGCATTCTCCAAATCCAGCAATACCACCGCCACATCCTTCCTTTGCCTCTTCGCCTCCTATAACACTTGCCAGATCATTGCCGAGTGTTCAATGCATCCTGGTGATCCTGGTATTCCTGCCTTCTGCACAGAACCATCCACAAAACGATTCCCTCTGATGAAGCCTGAGAGCCGTGCCGCAAAGACGCATCAATATCTTCCCATCTACATCGAGCAATGATATTGGTCTAAACTGCTCCATTGTCACAGCCTCCTCCTGCTTTGGAATATAAACTCCTTCCACCCTAGTCCATTGACTGGGCACCACTCCCTGCCTCCATACCACCTTCAGAGCCTTCCACAGATACTGCCTGATGCCTTCACAACTCTTAAACACCTTGTATGGCACTCCACTTGGTCCTGGAGCCGATGCCGCCCGTGCCTTCCTCAAAACTGCCTCAATCTCAGACATCTTTGGCTCTGACAAATCAAATGGAACACCTGGCTCTGTCGGTCTCACCAATCCTTCGATGTCCTCCACCACTTCGTTCCTCCTTGTGTCTGCGTACGTGACACGCAGGTGACCTTCCAACTCTTCCTTTGGTACCTTCAGTACAACAAATCGAGACGGCTCCAACAGATCTTTCATAAACTGAAAAGGCTTCTCAAAGAACCTCTTTCTCTTCCTCTGCCTCTCCTTTCTTCGCCTCTTCATCCTTTCCACTCTCTTCAACTTAACCAACCTCATCCTCACATGCTTCGTCAACACCTCAAGCCTACTCCATTCAAACTCCTCAACTCCATTCTCAACTCATGGATCTCCCTCTGCCTCCTGCTCAAACATGCCTCCTTCTCACCCCTCTCTACACACTCTTTCACTCCAAACGTGACACATGCATACTCAAACACAATCTCATTCATCTTTCTCAATCTATCTTCCGCCCTTCCTTTCAACCTATGAAGCGCCCCACACATCACTCCATCCATTCTCTCCCATACTTCCCTTTCACCCATACCTGGCCATTTCACTCTCCTCCTCACATCCTTTCCCTGCTGAAGTATAACCCCAGGACAAACAACACTGTGGCTTGCTACCTGGCTGTTTCTCCCGGCCGTGTTAGCTGACCATATCGAGGTGGAAGGGCCGAAACGGGATGACGCTGAGGACCTCGACTGAGGACCCGGTCAGTGCGGCACACTTGTGACCAGGTGTGTTTTGAACTTATATATATATATAACAGCCAGAACCCGCTATTCGCGGGGGATACGTTCCTGGAAAATCTGCAAATAGCGAAACCCGTGAATAGCGGGGCATTGTTTCAATGGAAAAAGGGGGGACAGGTTCCTGAGTCGCGAAAATCCGCTAATAGAGAGGACCAAACCGCGAACAGTGAGGCAAAGTCTGCGAATAGTGACAGAAATCCCAAAAATGTCGATGATAATCTGCGAAGGTCGATTAACGTCCCGGAAATGGCGTGACAAACCCGTGAATATCAGTAATAATCCACAAATGTCGATAAAAATCCGCGAATAAATGCCGTGCCATTGTTTCAATGGGGAAAGGAAGACAGCTCATTGCATTAATAGATACTGTGGAGTGTTTTCATTCTGTACAGTAACTCGCAGGGATGACGTGTTATGCAGCTGGTGGAATAACCCAAGAAGCAATGTTTACCTGTGAACGGTGGGATATAATATCACGTGAAGCTGTTCACAGTGTGAACAGCGGGATATCCTGCGAAACATGAAAATGTGAAACGTGAAACATGAAACGGCTCGTGAAAATTGTTTTATTTTGCGCCCCTGAAAAACCGGAAATTCACGCAACACCGCCGCGAATAGAAAAAACTGCAAATTCGCGCAACACTGCCGCGAATAGTAAAAAAACTGCAAATTCGCGCAACACCGCCGCGAATAGAAAAAAACCGCAAATTCGCGCAACACTGCCGCGAATAGAAAAAAACCGCAAATTCGCGCAACACCGCCGCGAATAGAAAAAACCCGCAAATTTGCGCAACACCGCCGCGAATAGAAAAAACCGCAAATTCGCGCAACACCGCCGCGAATAGAAAAAAACCGCAAATTTGCGCAACACCGCCACGAATAGAAAAAACCGCAAATTCGCGCAACACCGCCGCGAATAGAAAAAAAAAAACACGAATTCGTGGGACACTTCCTCGAATAGAGAAACTGGTCGCATTTTATCACCCGCGAATAGCGGGTATATGTATATGTATATGTAATAATATATATACGTGTATATTTATATATATATATATATACATACATATATATATGTATATATATATATATATATATATATATATATATATATATATATATATATATATATATATATATATATATATGTTGTGGAAATCAATTCAAGTCACAACTTTAGTCCATCTGTTGGTTTAATTCCATTAAGACCTTTGACATCATTCTGCAAATACAGGGATGCAATAGAAATAAGGTTTGGTTTCACATAGGTCAATCCACAATATCATTCAATGAAAGCAAGCGTAATATGATATGCGGTACGTACCGTTAACGAGTCTACTAGTCAATGTAACATGTCACAGGAGAAGACGCCTAGAGCAGCGGCCGTTCGGGTCTTATAGCCGCGCCCCCCTAGCGGTGTCAGCGAGCAGCGAGCATCACCTGGGTTCAGCATAATATGATTTCACTACATTCTCCCCACCGTTAGAATTACACTGCCGTGCGGCTAGAAGCGAGCGAGGCGTCAGCATTAACAGGTTGCGGAATATGGTATCAGTCGGCCCAACCGTACCGGTCCGGGCGGCGAATTTCCCTGCCAGCACGTGTCCGAAATTCCCCAGGTACGGCACCACGTAACCCAGGGACCCCGGCGTCGGAGTAGCTGCCGGAGTCAGGTGACGAAGGGGGTACCGCCAAGCCGTCAGGCAAGGGCGGTTGTGGCGAAGGGAGGGTCGGCAGACGTTCAGTGACGGAAGTGTCGGAAGAGTCCATAGTCTCATAGATTGGCCCGTCCGATTCCTTATAAGGGTCGGTGACCCCGCATGGGGCAAGATGGCGTACGGAGACAGTGGACTCACGCCCATCTGCCGTCATCACACGTGCATGCTCGGGATTAGCCTGGAGCACTTGCACTTTGTCCACTAAGGGGTCGTACTTGCTCGTGCGGACCGCCCATTTGAGATAGGCCGGCCCGGGCTCAGCGAGCCAACTGGGTAAAGACCGGATACACCCCGAGCTTCTCGGGTGGTGGAAAAGTCGCTCGTGGGGAGTCTGGTTGGTGGCCGTACATAGGAGAGCCCTAATCGAGTTCAGCGCCGCAGGTAGCGACCAAGCCCATTTATCGAGGCCCCAGCCGAGGGTCCGGAGATTGAGCACGACGGCCCTCCATATAATCCTGTTGAAGCGTTCGATCTGCCCATTCGCTTGGGGTCTGTACGGCGTGGTGTAACTAGAAGCGACGTTATTTTGGAGCAAGTAGCCTCGCACTTCCTGAGACAAAAAGACCACACCCCGATCCGTATGCACGTAGGCCGGGTACCCAAACATAGAGAACAAATTTTGCAGGCATCGCATTACCGTGGCAGCCGTCATATCCACGCACGTATAAGCAAAAGGAAATCGCGAGTACTCGTCGACGATAGTGAGCAGATAGCGAGAGTTACTCGACACCGGCAACGGGCCCTTGAAATCCATCACCAATCTTTCCCACGGCCTCGTAGCCCTAACCAGTGTCCCCATGGGAGGGTTATAGAAACGTGGTTTGATTTCTGCGCATATAGCGCAGTCGCGACAGATACGGCGGATATCGTCAATCGAGTACGGCAGATTACCACTACGCACAAAATGAGCGAAATGCGTCACGCCCGGATGCCCAGCAGTTGCGTGCAAAATGCGTAGGCCCTCCAGAGTGATGATACCCGCGCACGTAACCGGCCTCGATAAGGCGTCGGCGACCTGGTTATCCTTCCCCGGGCGGTATTTGATAGTGTAGCAGAAGTCGGCAAGCTCTATACGCTAGCGAGTGATTTTCTCATTCTTAATGCGCTGGGCGTGTAAGGTGTCGTACATGAATGCAACACTTTGTTGGTCCGTGATGATTTGGAAGCACCGCCCGAGTAAGTACGGGCGCCACCGCCGAATCGACTCGACGATCGCGTACACTTCCTTTTCGACAGACGAATGTCGCCGCTCAGCGGAGGTAAGAGTCCATGAAAAGAAAGCCATCGGGCGCCCTCCTTGGGAGAGGGTCGCCGCTATGGCATGATCCGAGGCATCACTTTCTAGGACGAAAGATCCGCTCTCGTCGATCGTTGCCACAGCGGCACTGGCGATGTCAGCCTTTAGGCCTCCAAAGGCCGCTAACGCAGACGGACACAAAGGGAATGTGTCGCAGGTCACAAGGGGGCGAAATTTCGCGGATAAATTTTGGACCCACTTAAAGTAATGGGCGAATAGCCCGAGAGCGCGCTTCAGGGACGCCCGATCGCTGGGAGGGGCCATGTCGAGCAGAGGTCGCAGACGCTCCTTATCCGGGGCGACAGAGCCATGGGTCACGGTGTACCCCAGAAGATTTATCTTGCGTAGGGAGTATTGACACTTAGCCTCGTTCATGGTTAAGCGATACCTCTGCGCGACCTCGAGGAAGTGCTTCAGATTAGTATCGTGGTGCCCTTGGTCATACCCACAAACCGTAAGATTGTCTAAATAGACGAAAACATCGGTCAAGTTCTCCCTTGCAATGAGGTCATCCATGGCCCTCTGGAAACAGGAGACCCCGTTCGTTACCCCAAAAGGCAATCGAGTAAACTGGTACAACCGTTGCCCCGACTCAAAAGCGGTATAGATACGATCTGCCCTCGAGATAGGGATCTGATGATACACACTACGGAGATCGAGAGTGCTGTAGACCGAGTATTGGGCCACCTGTCGCACCAGCGCGTCCATCCCCGGAAGGGGGTAGGCATCCAGCTGTGTAAAACGGTTAATCGTTTGGGAATAGTCGATTACCATGCATCTGCGGTGTGCTTCGCTCCGCACCACTAAGACCTGAGCCCGCCACGGCGACCGGCTGGGTTCTATGATGCCGTCTTTCAAGAGCTGAGCCGTCTCTCCCGCAATGAATTGCATGTCTGCTCGAGAGTAGCGCCGTGATTTTACCGCTACAGGTGTACAGTCGGAGGTTAAATTGGGGAACAGCGAAAGTGGCTGAATTTCCATTTTCGCTAGGGCACACACAGCAAGCGTGTCAGTCCCACCAACAGCGAGCGTGTCTGGCCCACCAAACTCCATTTCCAGTCGTCCATGTCGCTTAAGGAAATCGTGTCCTAACAGAATGTCAGCACATAAAGCAGGTAAAACCATGAGGTGTACATCTGGGAAAACCCGTCCCTTTATCACGAGTTTCAATCGACATTCCCCCTTCGTGTTGAGCCGAAGGCCCTGGGAAGCAATGAAGATCCGTCTCGTAGTCCCCAAGACCTGCCAACCATGCCTGTGCACTAGTCGCTGATCGATAAAACTATCCGTAGACCCTGTATCCACCAAAGCCCGCACACAATGGCCCTCGACTATGAGGGGAATAACGGAATAACCCAGAGGAACCAAAATACCCTTAAAACCCAAAAGCCGCTGAAGACACCGAAGATCCAAAAGACCCCGAAGACCCAAAACATCCCAAAGACCCAAGATACCCTTAAAGGCCCAGATGACCCAAAAGACCCTGAATATATGTATGTATGTATGTATGTATATATATACACAAATAATTAAGTTAAGCACCCCCCCCGTTTTTTTACAACCTCGCACATTACAAGTTTGTTGTCGTCAAAACAGTGTAATATACCCATGATATTGCTATATTTTCTGGAGAAGTGATATTATGGTCACATAAAAACATAACAATCATGCCGTTTTCAATATTTTATTCTGAATAATTTAAGGTGAAATTTTTTGGGAATTTTAGGCATATTTTCACCTCAATTTAAGTATGGAGCTATAGGTCCATCACGGACAGTGTGGATGACGTTTATGTTTTCTAACGTACAGTCATTGTTCTGAGAAGACCTCTAGCGATCTTTGCGTCAATAACGTGTGTAGGACCCACGTGATCGGATCACTGACTCAACCCTACGTCTCATAGACCCTGTAAGCCGTCGTATGCGTTGCTGTGGCAGGTTGTTCCATTCCCGATGTAATGCACGTTCCAATTCATCCAGATTGGCTATTGGAGGGTGCCGCACTACACAAAGAATATATATTAGGGGGTGCTTAACTTAATTCTTTGTGTAGGGGTGCTTAACTTAATTCTTTGTGTATATATATATATATATATATATATATATATATATATATATATATATATATATATACAGTGGTACCTCGGCTTACGAGTGCCCCAACGTACGAGTTTTTCGGGATACGAGCCGTCGCTCGGGCGGTTTGTTGCTTTGGGATACGAGCCGAGATCCGATGTACGAGCTCAAAAAATTTATTTTTTTGAATTTTCCGGTTGTGGCTTCCGGTTCCGGTCACGTGGTTATCTTGCCGTGAAAGCATCTCTGCTTGGATATAAAACACGCAATCGTCGAAATACATTAGCGAGGAATCTCCTTGCTCCAGCCGGTGACGTCATCGGCGGGGATCCCCGCCTCCAGAGTGGCTGGTCACGTGACCGCCAAAGCGTGTCGCGCGTGCGGGTATAATGAGCTACACCTGTGGATCACGTGACCACGGAAGCACGCCTCGCTTGAGAGGCATGGCTTTCGGTTTGCGTTTTGCTTTATAAGGCGCGATAAATGGGCTTTTGAGTGTTAGCGGTTCATGGCGTTGACGGTTCATGACGGTTCATGGCGTTGACGGTCAAAAACCCATTACATCAATTTTACCAGGCACTGTACAGTAAGTACAGTGGACACCAAATGCACGGTGGAAGGCTAGAAGTAGAAGATCGTCCAAGACAAGTGAGAATAAGCCATACTTTGGAGATGACGTCATTCGCTGGTCCGATAACCAAAGATGTGGTATAAAAAACCAGGTGAGCTAACAATGCAGCAATGAAGGAATTCGGCCAAGGCACCGGCACACAACGACCTACCTACATCGAAAGACTCAATGCCAATGGTGACAGAAGCCAAGACGGCCGGCTTAAACACCGCCGAAAGACCACGGTGTACCAACTTACGATGCAGAACATCTTGCACTTAATATGATGACAACAGGTGCCATCCTCTGACGTACCATTACAGGTACAGGTACAGTACACGTGAGCACAGAGCAAAAGTTCACTGAAACCGAGATTAAGAAAAAAGAAAAAACACCTCGTGGTCCGTGCTCGATATCCGAGTTTCAATCTTTTCAAACACATGATGCTCTCGGTCACGGTATCTCCTGCGAGCTGCTTCTCCTTCAACCACACAAACAACAACTTCTCCATATCTTCATGGATAGAGGTCCAGTTTATTTCTTTACATTCTCTTGTATTATGTACAGTATATACGAGGTCGTGCTTGTTTATACATTATTTGTTATTTATAAAGTACATTTTTGTTATTTAAAAGCACCTAACAAAAAAAATTGGTGTTTTTTTTTTGAGGCTGGAACGGATTAATAGCATTTCAATGCATTTGAATGGGAAAATTTGCTTTGACTTACGAGCGATTTGGCTTACGAGCTCCGTCACGGAACGGATTAAACTCGTAAGCCGAGGTACCACTGTATATATATATATATATATATATATATATATATATATATATATATATATATATATGTATGTATGTATGTATATGTATATATGTGTATATATATATATATATATATATATATATATATATATATATATATATATATATATATATATATATATATATATATATATATATATATATATATATATCTATATATATATATATATCTATATATATATATATCTATATAAAGCAGTAAAGTATGTTTGTTTGTTTGTCCTCTTTTAACTCGAGAACTACTCATCGCAGAGAAAAACCAAAGGCATATTCGGAATCAGTACGTCTCAGAGCAACGACAGCACACCTTAAATTAAAAAAGAAAACTTCGGGTTTTAAAATTAGCGTATTAGCGCAGAAGCGCTAGCAGAAGAGGGAGGGAATCGAAGGGAGGGAGCGCAGCGCTCCCTCTAGCGATTCGCAGCGCCAGCGCTTCTGTTAGCATAATGGTGCACAGGCGGTTCTCACTCTTGCGCATGCGCAAATGCGCTGTTCCGATGCTTCATGTTCCTGCAAAGACTTTGGCGCATGCGCAAATGACGACACATGGGCCACTGTATGTTCGTTTAATACGTACGCGCTTTGATGGGCGGGGCGTATGGCGTTCATGAAATGGTCGAATGTGGAAGTGCTTGAAGCCGTTGCGAGCGACTCGCACGATCTCTTGTCATGGTCCACAAGATTATCACAGAGACGTGCAGCTTCCAGCATTACGAGATATGATCGAGACCTAACTTTTGAGACCGGTCCCAGACTTCTAGGCCCCGTGGTTGGTTCAGACGACCCCGACAAAGGACGTGTTGGATTTTATCGCGAGCCGATTCGAGCGCCGACGTGCCGGCGAACAAAACCAGTCATATCTTTTTAACGCGTGGATCGATTTTTACAAAATAAACTTTCTCTTGAAGGGCTGAACCGTGCGCTCACAACGATACCGATTTTGACCCTGGGAGAGCCGTTTTGCGCCGGCAAAGGCGCCTTGTTTTCCGTGATGACCATGTCGTGCTGCATAGATTACCATAAATTATAATATATTACTGGCGGCGCGTTCCGTGACGTCACGGCTCACTTAATTGCAATTATCTCTGGGATTCCTTGGCCGAATCGTACCAACTTCTATATATGGGTCAGAATTTTGAACGAGGTACATTTGGGCCTCCCAGGGGTCAAAATTTTTTGGGGGGGAATAGCTAAAAATCACCTTGATATCCTTAAAGCCCTAAGCCTGGGCTATCAAACGCAGCCAAACTGACACCGATCGGCCCAGAGGTTCCGTTTTTATTCATGGTCAAAGTTTCCCTTCCTTGTTAGCATAACGTAAGAGACCAAAATAAGATATATGAATTCCTTCCTCTTCTTCCCGAAGATGCTGTTTCGGCTAGTTTTGCGTACTTAACGCACCAGGAGCGTCACGATCTTTTGAAATGGCATAGAATTCAAGCTAATGTGATGGTCTGATGGTATATTTCACTTCGATATGCACTTACCTGGCTTACAGGGAGCATGACGTGCGTAACGTAAGAGACCGTTATGGTTTCTAAATTCACACTCAAGCTTGTTGTGTCTCAGAGAAACAAAGGAGGTCAATGATTTTTACAGAGTTAATACATATGTATAAGTGCTGTTTGTTGCGCCCTAAAGAAGAACTATGGAACACCCTGATATGTGTAAAACAGGGCTTATATAAATATCTCTCTTATATAAATAAAACAGGGCTTTCGTCACAAGAAACTCATTTTGCAATAAATGTTCGTTTCCCATAAATCGTACACTTTCAAAAATCCAATCTCACCCCTCCCCTCCAAATCTTCCCCATAACCCCTCCCCTCCAAATCTTCCCCATCACCCCTCCCCTCCAAATCTTCCCCATCACCCATCCCTTTCAAATCTCCCCCCTTGCCCCCTCCCTCCTAAACTACCCCCTCACCCCTCCCCGCCAAGACGCCCACTCGCCCCTCCCCTCCTAGACTCCTGCCTCACCCTCCCCTCCAAATCTCCCCCATATCCCATCCCTTTCAAATCCCTCCCCTTGTCCCTTCCCTCCCAAACTCCCCCCTCACCCCTCCCCTTAAAATCTCCCCACCCTCATTGCTTCTCAATTTCCCCCCTCTCACTCCCCCTCCTCAAAGCATCCTCCCCGCTTCTTCCCCCTTCAAACTCTCACCTCCATCTCCCCCAACCTTCTGCCTCGCTCTTCCCCCTCCTCAAATAACACCTCATTGTGGCTCACCCAATCACCATCAAACCTTTTGTCCGCCCCATCCTTCCCTTTCTCCGAGCTATTCTGAAATCTCTGACACACCTTCAACAGCTCTCCCTATCTCTTCCACCTCTTCCACATCTTACCCTACCCCTCCTCCCCCCTGTTCTGTATCTGATGCTCCCCCTTCCTCTTCATTAACGGTATGGACCTCAAACATCCGGGGCCTTCATTCAAACTTAACTGATCTCTCCATACAGGTTGCTTCTGTCAAACCAGACGTGATCTGCTTAACAGAAACTTTCCTCCTTTATGATGTCTCTGATTCCATAGTATCTCTCCCGGGCTACTCCCTCCTCCGGTATGATAGACCTGAGCCTCGTCCTGGAGGCGGGGTTGCTATCTTTATCAAAAACTCTCTTCCTCACTCGCCCTGCACTGCACTCTCTCCACCTCACCCCCAGGAATACCTCTGGCTACGGCTTCCCCTTCGCTCCCACCTCTTGTTCATATGTGTGTTGTACCGTCCACCAAACAGTGATGACTCCATCTACATCTCGCTGTCTGATGATATGGACCAACTTCTATCTACTCATCCCAACTCTCTCTTCCTCATATGTGGTGATTTCAATTGTCACCATGCCAGTTGGCTGGGTGTGGGTACCTCTCTCACCAGCCATGGCTCTTCAGCAAAGGACTTCTGCGACTCACTGGGACTGACACAATCTGTCAATTTCCCGACCCGGATCTCAGTCAACGGAACATCTTCTCTTCTGGACTTGGTTATGACTAACTTCCCTGAAAATGTCTGCTGCTCTTCTTCTGCTCCGATCGGATCATCTGATCATGTCCTTGTTAAAGTGGACATCTCTCTGACCATCCTCAGGGAGCCTGCTCAGCGTCGACGAGTCTGGCATTTCACTCAGGCCAACTGGCACGGTCTTCAAGCAGCCATCAATCATCTGGACTGGTCTCCCATCTCTACCACCTCTGACATCAACTCATCCTGGGAATTCTTCCAAAGTAAATTGCTCTCTCTCATGCACAGATTTATCCCATCTCGTCTTCAGTTGTCATACCCTTCCTCCCGTCCATGGTACACGGAATCTTGTGGTGAGGCTGTTGCCCAGAAACAACTTGCCTTCGTCTCCTGGAAAGCAAATCCAACGGAAGGAAATCTCATTTCCTTTCACAAAGCCCGAAACAAGTGTGTGTCCACCCTCAGGAGAGCCAGGAAACAATATCTCTCCGTTCTCAAGACCGAACTCTCTTATCTGTCTCCCTCTTCCAAATCCTGGTGGCGTCTGGTCAAATCCGTTTCTGGTGTTTGTTCCCCCTCCATCCCCTCCCTTACCTCAAACGGCTACACAGCTGACTCCGCACGTGAAAAAGCTGAATGCCTCAACTCTGTGTTTGCCTCTAAATCTTGTGTCCCAAACCCATCCCTCTCTGTACCCACCATACCCAGTCGTACCCTGCTGCTCCTGGACTCCGTGTCCTTTCCTCCTGACAAGGTGGAAAAGTTTCTGTCAACCCTCGACTCTGATTCTGCAACTGGACCCGACGGCATCAGCCCACGGGTCCTAAAATCCTGCTCTGCTGCTCTATCTCACCCTCTCTCTGTTCTCTTCACCCTCTCTTTTGCTCAAGGTCAACTGCCATCTGCTTGGAAATCAGCCAACATCACCGCTTTGCACAAAAAAGGTGCAAAAACAGATCCTAGCAACTACAGACCAATCAGCCTTCTCCCAATTATCAGCAAAGTCATGGAATCCATCATTGCTTCGGATATGAAATCTTTCCTCTTCTCCAATGGCTTGATCTCTGATCATCAATTTGGTTTCAGACCAGGTCACTCTACTCTGGACATGCTGCTTCTGCTGTCTCAACAATGGATGGAGGTCCTCAATGCCAAACAGGAAATTAGAGCTGTCTCCCTCGACATATCACGTGCCTTCGACACGGTCTGGCACCCCGCTCTGCTCACCAAACTCTCCTCCTTTGGTATCCATGGAAATCTCCACACATGGCTGGCGGACTTCCTCTCTAGTCGTCGTCAACGTGTGGCCCTGAATGGGTTTCTCTCATCTCCTCTTCCTGTTCAGGCTGGAGTTCCCCAAGGCAGTGTTCTGGGCTCCGTGCTTTTTCTGGTCTTCATCAATGATCTCTCTGACTCTCTCGAAAATCCTCTCTATCTCTTTGCTGATGACTCCACTCTCTGCCGCTCCATTCCTCTTCCCTCAGATCGGCAGTCTGCTGCCTCCTCACTCTCTGAAGACCTGGACAAAATCACAGACTGGTCAAACAAGTGGAACATGTCTTTCAATCCTGACAAATCTCACACTCTTACTATGTCTCTCCGAAAAGATCAACTGGCCAACCCTCCCATCTACTTTCTCAACAATCCTCTCCAAGAAGTTCTGTCGCTCAAGATTTTGGGTCTCACTATCTGCCATGATCTTTCTTGGGAAAACCACATTTCCAAGCTGGCCTCCAAAGCCAGTCGCCGACTGGGCATCCTCCGTCGTGCGAAGTCCTTCCTCGGCACACCTGAGCTCCTCACCACATACAAGGCTTTCATCCGCAGCTCAATGGAATACTGTTCTCCCCTATGGGCCGGTGCTCCTGCCTCACACCTAGCTCGGCTTCACGCTGTTGAAACCAAAGCTTTCAGAATTATTGGAATCTCCCGCGATGAAGCTATCTCTGAGGGCCTTTCACTCACTCACCGCAGGCAGGTAGGTGGTCTTTCTGTCTTCTACCGACTCCTCTCCGGCCTTGCACCCCCAGCTCTCTCTGTGCTCTGTCCCCCAAATATTCCTACAGGTCGCACAAATCTGCCAGCAACCCTCTGATGGTTAAACTGCCGAAATCTCGGCTCTTTGCTCACCTTCACTCTTTCATTCCTCTATTCTCCCGCCTCTGGAACAAACTCCCTCACTCCCTTCATTCCCACTCCTCCCTCCAGGTCTTTAAAACAGCTGTTCACCACCATCTCTTATCTTCCCCCATCCAAAACCTTGATCTTTTCTACCCCCGCTAATTCACCCCAGATCCACCTTGTTTGAAATTCCAACTTCTTTCCTGGAAGTCCTGGCAGTGTCCATATGTTTTATACCTCTCCCACCGCCCCCTTCCCATGCCCCCCCCCCCCCCCAAAGCCCTCGCCCTCTCTCAGATCTCTCGATGTCTCCATGTCTCTCGGTCCCTGCTCTCAAATGTTGTGTTTGTGTCCTTCCCCCTCTCTCCCCATCTTGTCTACCGCTCCCGATGTTATATGTTTTATGTGTCGGTTTGTCTTTCTGTGTGATTAATGTTCGCTCTTTCACGAGCCTCGATCTTGTATACAAAAAAAAAAAAAAAAAAAAAAAAAAAAAATCTCTTACATTACGGTTCATCTGCTTCATCCTATATGAGGAGGAGCTGTGACTCAGGAACTGACATGAGTAACACAAAAACACATTCAGTAGAGTAGTTATATAGATCTACTTTTATTCCAGCTGTGAAAAGTATCTGAAAAAGGCTTTTATAATGAATGCATGGCTTTGAAGGGTAACGAAATACTAAAAAAAATGCCCTTTTTCACCATTTTTTGAGGTTCAGAGGCTTATAACATGTAGATAATTGATAAAAAGTATATAAAACTATACATTTTCTGAAAGCTGTGATTGTGTTCTACAAGATGACACCTAAATGTACTAATTCAGAACATTTGGGACAAAGTTATATAGGTTTAAAGCAATCAATGTGTGTTTTTTGGGATTTGTAGCTCGTTCAAAATTCTGACACATATATAAAGCAGTAAAGTATGTTTGTTTGTCCTCTTATAACTCGAGAACTACTCATCGCAGAGAAAAATCAAAGGCATATTCGGAATCAGTACGTCTCAGAGCAACTACAGCACACCTTAAATATTAAAAAACTTCGGGTTTTAAAGTTATGGTATTAGCGCAGAAACGCTAGCAGAAGAGGGAGGGAATCGAAGGGAGGGAGCGCAGCGCTCCCTCTAGCGCTTCGCAGCGCCAGCGCTTCTGTTAGCGTAATTAGCGTATTTCGGAACGTTAATTTTTCAACTTCATTATTCGGAATCAGTACCTCCCCGAGAAACTTCGTAATGTTAATTTTTCAACTTCATCCGATTGACATGGGACCAACGGCATGCGACAGAGAGTGAAACATACATGCTACATTTATTTGACGACAATGAGTTCCGACTTCCGGGTTCGTGCCGCCAACCCTGTTAGGCGCCTCTTGCGGCACACAGGGAATTACCAGTGAACTGGTACTCAATTTGCCGACTGCGGTAGGATGACAGGCTGAGTCAATCCCCCTGGGGTTAAGGGGGAGGAGGAGGGGAGGGGGAAGAGGAGGGGAGGGGAATGGGGGGAGGGGTGAAGGGGGGGAGGGGAAGGGGGAGGGGGGAGGGGCCCTTCTTTCCCCGGGCACCCCCACACCCTCCCCTCCCCCCTTCCCCTCCCCCCTCCCCCCCTTCCCCCTCCCCCTCCCCTTCCCCCCTGTTCCCCTCCCCTCCTCTTCCCCCTCCCCTCCTCCTCCCCCTCCCCTCCTCCTCCCCCCCTTCCCCCTCCCCCCGTTCCCCTCCCCTCCTCTTAACCCTCCCCTCCTCTTAACCCTCCCCTCCTCCTCCCCCACCCGGCAATGCCGGGTGCTTCTGCTAGTATATATATATATATATATATATATTCCATACATAAGGCCTAGATCTTGTTAAGAAATTAAGCGATGACAGTACATTTATTCACTTTCTACATGTGAAAAAGTAAATCGATAAAATTTGCATTTTCTGCAGCATTCTTCAGAAATAAGACGAGTAAATGATAAAATTTTACTCCGATACATCTTTCAATACTGGAATCTAGCATTGTGGCATTTTACCATTTTGATCAAATTTCAAGTAAAGGATTAGATTTATCAAAATGAAAGGTTGTTCTGAATTCAAGTCGCTCATGGAATATTTTTTTTAGATTGAATCGAAGTGTGACATAGTATTAGTGATTGTATAGATTGCAGCGCCACCTGGTGGCACACATAAATATACACTGCTGAGATGAGGTCACACCAAGAACCTGCGAGAGATCATCAAGCACTGCTGTCAAGATCACGACCTTCTCTTGATGACTGCTGGTTTTTTTGTTTTTTTTTAAGTTCAATCTGATTGTTTCAGTTTAAAAAAAAATTATTTACGACTTTTCTTGGAAATATACTGGAGCCTTAAGATTTGTTGTCTAAACTGGTGTTCAGGCTGAGGCGGTTTCAGGATGGCTTAAAGCAGTCTCTCGAAAAGGATTACACTCGAGGGTTTGCCTTTGCCTTGCCAGCAGAAGTTCGGGCAGGAATTTGTAATTTGTTTAGTAAGATTTGTAAGATAATTCACCTACTCTTCACGAAAGACTGGGATATTTATGGTCTACCAACTAGACAGTGTGCCAAGCCCAACAATTTATAGTCAGGTCGGAAATCAAATTCAGTGTAGGTAGCTCAAGATCAAACAGACCTGTGTCATCCTGTGGGACTCCGAGTGGTATAAGATATGTTGATGTGATAGCGAAGACAGAAGAGACGAATAACAGTAAGGAGAAGGCGTGTCCTCGATGCCTCACCTCCTCCTCTTGCCTGAATGGCCATGTTGTTCCAAAAGGAATCCGTGACGCACCACCCAGACTGCGCAAGCCTGCACGCACACGTGGTTCTCCATCTGATGTAGCACACACTCCTCGAGGGTGATTCACTACAACATAAATTAGCAATATGGATTCTAACATTAGATTAAGCATGTCTTTTGTTCTTTACACGAGTTATAAAATTTACACCGATAAAATTATATACTAACTCTCAGCATTTTAGAGATCTATTGTATGGCCACAAGCTGTTTTGTTTATATAATCCATCTAATTAATTTGAATAATGATTTCAAACCTTAATGTGTGATCAATTAAATAGGCTTTTTTTTGTTGTATACAAGATCGAGGCTCGTGTAAGAACTAATGTTAATCACAAAAAGACAAACTGACATAAAACATAAGATAAAGGGAGCGGGAGACAAGATGGGGAGAGAGAGGGAAGCACATAAGTACAACATTTGAGAGCATCGACATCGGGAGATCTGTGGGAGGGAGAGGGCTTGGGGGGAGAGGGGAATGGGAAGGGGGTGGGGGGGGGGGGTGGGAGAAGTATAAAACACATGGACACTGCTCGAACTTCCAGGAAAGAAGTCGAAATTTCAAAAAAGTGGATCTGGGGTGAATTAACGGGGGTAGAAAAGATCAAGGTTTTGGATGGGGGAAGATAAGAGATGGTGATGAACAGCTGTTTTAAAGACCTGGACGGAGGAGTGGGATTGAAATGTGGGAAAATGGAAAATGTGGAAAAGTGGGATTGAGTGCGCTTATGTATCACACCTGCTCTTTCCAAGGTTTGTGTGGCTTAAGTGGTGCTCACACCTAATCCGTATTAACTATAGTCCGTACAATACCTGATAATGTTGTCCCGTATTGAAGTTTTGAAATTCATCTCAAAATATTTGATGTGGACCAGACGGCGGGTGATGAAGTTGTCAGCATCGCAAGAGGGCGTGGTGCTATATCACGTGATTGCTGATGTGGTAAGGATTGCCGCAGTGGATTCGCACGGATAGTCAGTTACACACTCCACATGGCTTTTAATCCGTACTACTAATCCATCGGCATGGATGGATTAACAATTCGGAAACTTCAACGTACTAACTTGTGGTCACATACATCACATCTCTTGAATGTTCAGATTTACGTCGGATGAAACCTTCTCTGTGAACACACCTTATCGGGATTACTACACTAAATGTATCATGGGATTTTCAGCATCTACATCGACAAAAACAACTTCCCGCTTACATACAGCGCCCATTGCTGGAATCGCATGACAACATAGGTTTTAATCCACCGGGGATCAATTCACAATACGAGGCACACCTATACCTTGTTTCCATGCATTAGGAGTGATAATCTGGTAAATCACCCAAATCGTAGGCCTTCACCTGGGAACACAAAACAATTTTAACAAGTACCTGCTACACAGCATCAATTCTAAAAAATTTTTAATGAGTACATCCCTGATAGTATATATAGAAAAACTGAGGTTAATGGTATGTTAACCAGTAAATTAAATAATGATTAGTATCAGCATACCCCTGTGGAGGTGCCATATTCAGGGTGAAGCATCATGCCCCTGTATCTGATGCATAAATGCTTCAAAAAGGTCGACATAACCAAACCAGTTGTGGATCCCATTCACGTAGCAGCAAAAGCAGGAGGTAATTTCATGTAATGGGGCAAATTGGGGCGTTGGACATGTTTCTTGTCAGGTGAGGAATGGGCGTAACACGTAAAAGTCACATCTACACATTCATCAACACAATACCTCGAGAGAGCACATCCACATATGTCAGACAATACACCACATATGATCCATCAACCTGCCTCAACTGCTTAAGGAGATATGGTCCTGAAATCAAAAAGGTTGGACAGAAGGATGGACATACAGACAGAGGTCTGTGGACTGTAGATGGAGTCATCACTGTTTGGTGGACGGTACAACACACATATGAACAAGAGGTGGGAGCGAAGGGGAAGCCGTAGCCAGAGGTCTGAAGCATAAATGTAAACAAGCACATCAACATAAGTCAGGTGAGATACCATGTAAGTTTCATCATCCTCTAATTGTTGAGATTTGGGCCAGAAACGAAAATCAACGAACAGACAGACAGATGGACGGATGGACAGACAAAAACAGCCACAATACCCATTTGACAAAAGGGGCTAAGTGGTAAAAAAAACAACACATAATTTTTCTTATGAATGAAGAAGGAAGTAGAAGGAAGTCTTGGATGAACTTCCTCATTGGAAGTCAGATTACTCAATAAAGAATCATTGGCTCGTCTGTCTTCCTTGTAAAATTAGTTGTCATTTGTCTTGTTATATTTCTGATCACATCCTTAAAAGCAAATGTAACAAGGAGAACAAGACATAAAATGTCATAACCCTCGTGGTTTTATTAATTTTGCTGCACAGAGTTAAAGGCCGCCAGTCAACCATCTTTGATCGGATTACAAAGCAAAATCTTCTGCATCTGTATTCTCAGTCCACAAAACATGAGGAACACTTGCTCTTTCCATGAAACAGTCTGATCAGGTGAATACAGGTGAAAGGTATGAGTGCTTCCAACTTGGTGGCTACAGTTTGGGGAAGGCCCTTTCCTCTTTCAGCATGATAATACCCCCATGCACAAAGCGAAGTCCACATAGAAATGGTTTGTCGAGATCAGTGTGGAAGAACTTGACTGGCCTGCACAGAGCCCTGACCTCAACCACATTGAACACTTTTGGGATGAATTGGAATGCCGACAGTGAGCGAGGCCCAATCGCCCAACATCAATCTCCGACCTGACTGATGCTCCTGTGGCTGAATGGAAACAAACCCCCGCAGCAATGTTCCAACATCTGGTGGAAAGCCTTCCCAGAAAAGTGGAGTCTGTTATAGCAGCAAAGAGGGAACCAACTACATATTAATGCCCATTATTTTGGAATGAGATGTTCGACAAGCACATACAGAGTGATGTTCGGGTGACCACATACTTTTGGACATGTAGTGCACATATACTTATATATATATATTGTTACGGTTCGCGGTTAAGGATGTTGTTTGCCGAGCGAAGGCACCGCGACCTAACAGTTTTTTTCCCGACTCACCCGATTCACCCAGACGTTGGCCGTATCGCGCCACAGCTACTCAATATGGAAAAGACTAAGACGACGAATGCAAAGAGGAAGAAGAAGAAGACGTACAGAAGAGTAACGGGGTTTATTATTATTTACACACACATAAGCAAAAAGAGCAGTCACGGGTATTTACAGCGGACATGAAAAAAACAGGTAACACAGTGCAAATTACTAGCTTATACAGACTTAGTTACCTACCCAGGACAGAACAAACAAAGACGACTCACACGGGGAATGATGATAGGAATTGGCTGGAAGGAGAGGAAAGTCCAATTGGTCCGGCAGCACGATCCGCGCGTTGACGCAGCTGCCGTTCCTTCGCGGCCCTGCTCCAAACTGCCGTCCAGGCCCCAAATGGCTGGCGAGCGTTGTGGCTGCTGGGGACGCTGCTGCTGCTGCTGCTGTAGACGCTGCCGCTGGCGAGCAAGGTGACGAATAGCAGGCTTTTGCGCTTCCCTGGATGACCTCTGCTTTTTGACCTCACAACTCAGCTCTTGTCATAGCTCATCTCAGATCTCAGCTCATCTCTCGTAAAAGCTCCTCTCCTTTCTCAGCCCATCTCATGTCTCTCTCGGGAACGTCCCGCGGCGGGTTATATAGCCCCCGCCCCTCAACCTTTTCGAACCTCCTTGCTGTTCCTTTCCACACCCTCTCCAAGTCCAACCCCTTGTTCGTGGTTGGTTGAGTGGGGCTGACTCACTCCTCCCCTCTCTGACGAGGTGGGGACCCGCCTTTCTTCCCCAACCCTGCCTTGTGGTCAATGGCGGCAATTGGAGGGGATGTAATTGGCAATCGAGGCTTGGCAATGACGAAAGGGGGAAATGGAGGTTTTTGGGAATGGGAATGAAGGGCATCTATCTCTTTGGTTTGGTGCAATGGAGTGTCATTCTAATGGAAGACAAGGCCTTACTCTAAAACACATAATAAGGATATAAACTACTGAACAAGGGTTTTATCGTGTCCTGCAATGTGGTGTTTCATGGAATTAACTACCGGGACGCCCTTTTTACCTTTACACAACTCCGGAGGCAGGAGGGGCCATAATCAACAATGTTACACAACAATTTACCACAATACAATACACACAATCAAAAAAAATGCAATCCTCATATCCACAACAATATATATATATACAGACTTAGCATTTAATATGGAATATTTTTTTGTGGGGGTGAACTTACTTTTCAAGATGACTTAGAACCAAAAGTTCATTGGAATTATGTTGAAATTATTCTAAATTTTGTTAATGTGACCATTAAAAGAAACAAAAACCACATTTGACATTTCAAAGCAAATAAATTGATCCTTGAAAGTGATGTAAACTGATATCGAACTCAATTCACGGACAGTACTGTGTTAAACTTCTGTACGTCTTCCAGAAGTATCTCTTTATTTTGCACATTAGCCAAATTTTTTTTAAACAAAAACAAAAGCTAAATTATGACTGGGATTACGGACAGTAAAATTACAGTTCAGTACTTTGTGTAACCCCCACGAGCATTCAGGAGAGCACGTACATGTCGAGGCATGCTGTTCACGAGATTTGCCAAGGTTTGGACAGGAATCGCTTGCCATGCAGTGACAATAGCCTGCTGCAATTCACGCACAGAGGCAGGCTGCTGGTCCAAGTTGTCGATTTGACGCGTTAATTCTGCTCACAAGTTTTCTATCGGATTCATATCCGGGGACATGGCAGGCCACCCCATATGCTCCACACCACAGTCAGCAAGAAAGTGTTGGATCATGCGAGCATGATGAGGCCATGCATTGTCATCTTGGAAGACAAAGTTTCCTCGAAAGGCTGCACGAGGAAATAGAGGCAATGTTTCTTCCAGAATGACCCTGTACTTGAACTGGTTCAGGTTTCCATTCAGAACAACCAGGTCAGTTTTGCCCCCTGCATGAAAAGCAGCCCAAACAGTCACCCCACCACCTCCAGCTTGGACTCTTGGCACTACACAATCTTCGTTGTGGGCCTCATGCACTTGTCTGTGCACTCGGACGCAGCAATCTTGACGATAGACCAGAAATCTAGACTAGACATTGAAGGTCACATGATTCCAGTGTTCTGGCTGCCATTGACGGTGCTCTCTGGCCCACTGCAATCGGCGCTGGCTGTGTTGTCTGGTCAGGTGTGGCTTTCTCAGGGGACGGATGGCACGATAGCCTGCTTGAACCAGTCATTGGTTGACTAGCCTTCTGGATACAGGCACATTTGTCAGTTGCTGCCACTCAGCCCTAAGCCGATTAGCTGACTTGGTACGGCCATTGCAGACTAACTGGTGCAACTGGCGATCATCTCTCCTTGTGGTTCTGCGTGGACGTCCTGGCCTCAGTATTGGAGTAGGGACACCCCTCTGAGCATTTCGTTTCAGGATCTTTGACACCTGAACTTGAGTGATGCCATACTGCCGAGCAATAGCACACTGTTTCATGCCAGAATTTCGTAAAGCCACCACTCCATGACAAACAGCATTGTCAAGTTGACGGACCATCTCCAGCGGAAGCGGCAATAACTTTTGTGGACGTGCAGCGTTTGTTTTCCACTAATACAGAACGCAACAACCCTGATATACCCGATTGTGAAGCCAATCGTCAAATGTACCTGTCCTTACATTTTGTCACGCCACCTGTGATATAATCCTGTTATTGACTTGTTGCTGTGAAAGACAATCAGTGACATGGTTCTTTCAACAAAGACATCACCGAAGGGTAAAAGAAACTCACCAGATTGATATACTGAGTTCAAAAAGTAAACCCAAGTCAAGAAAAAATATATATTCCATATTAAATGCCAAGTCTGTATATATATATATATATATATATATATATATATATATATATATATATATATATATATATATATATATATATATATATATATATATATATATATATATATACACAGTCACGTGAAAAAGTAAATACACCCCATGTAAAGTTTAGACTTTTTCAACATATTTCAACATACAGCTATTTGATCTTCATTTCAACAATATTGATAGATAAAGGTGATATAATACAACAAATATCATGAAACATTTACATTTTGTAGTCCATTGTATAATTTAAATAAACATAAATGCAAATTTCGCATGCGGAAAAAGAAAGCACATCCCCACATTTATCACTACTTCAAATACCTAAAATTAGAATCAGGGGCACCAGCTCAGGTGCAAATGATTAGAACATCGTTAGAGAGGATCTTGGAGGAACCTGTCTTATTTAAACCTCAGACATTTAGTTTGGTTTGCACTTTGTTGTTGAAGTGTGTGGCGTCACCATGCCTAGATCAAAAGAGCTCTCTGAGGCCTTCAGAAAGAAGGTTATAGATGCCTACGAGTCTGGGACGGGATTCAAAAAGACCTCCAAACAATTTGAAATCAATCATTCGACTGTCCGGAAGATCATCTACAAGTGGAGAAGATTCCAAACAACTGCCAACTTGTTCAGGCCAGGCTGCCCCAGCAAGTTCAGCCCGAGAGCAGACCGCAAGATGCTGAAAGGAGTCTCTAAGAACCCCAGAATGTCATCACGGGACCTACAGGTAGCTCTTGCCACTGTTGATGTCAAAGTGCACGAGTCTACCATTAGAAAGAGGCTGCACAAATTTGATCTGCATGGGAGGTGTGCCAGGAGGAAACCTTTGCTGTCCAGAAAGAACATCAGGGCAAGACTAAAGTTTGCCAATGAACACCCAGCTAAAGACCAGCACTTTTTTTTTTTGGATACTGAATCGAGGCTCGTGAAAGAGCTGACATTTACTTCACAAACAAATCAACCAGACAAACAAAATATATAAAAAGAGGGAGCGGAAGACAAGAGAATGGGAAGCACACAAACACTTGAGAGCACACAACATTTAAGAGCAGGGAGATGTGTGGGAGGGAGAGAGCTTGGGGGCAGGAGGCGTGGGAAGGGGGGGGGGGGGGTGTGGGAGAAGTATAAAACACAAGGACACCAAGGACTTCCAGGACAGAAGTTGGTATTTCAAAAAGTGGAATTGGGGTGAAATTATCGTGGATAGAAAAGATCAAGGTTTTGGATGGGGGAAGATAAGAGATGGTGGTGAACAGCTGTTTTAAAGACCTGGAGGGTGGAGTGGGATTGAAGAGAGTGAGGGAGTTTGTTCCAGAGGTGGGAGAAAAGGGGAATGAAGGAGTGAAGGTGAGCAGAGAGTCTTGAATTTGGCAGTTTAACCATACGAGGGTTGCAGGCAGATCTTGTGCGACCTGTCGGAATATTTGCGGGACAGAGCGCAGAGAGAGCTGGGGGGGCAAGGCCAGAGAGGAGTCGGTAGAAGACGGAGAGACCACCAACCTGCCTGCGGTGAGTGAGTGAGAGGCCCTTGGAGTTTGCTTCATCGCGGGAGATTCCAATGATTCTGAATGCTTTGCTTTCAACAGCGTGAAGACGAGCTAGGTGTGAGGCAGGAGCACCAGCCCAGAGGGGAGAGCAGTATTCCATTGAGCTACGGATGAAAGCCTTGTACGTGGTGAGGAGCTCAGGTGTGCCAAGGAAGGACTTCGCACAACGGAGGATGCCCAGTCGGCGACTAGCTTTGGAGGCCAGATTTGAAATGTGGTTTTCCCAGGAAAGATCATGGCAGATAGTGAGACCCAAAGGTTTGAGTGACAGAACTTCTTGGAGAGGATTATTCAGAAAGTAGATGGGAGGGTTGTCCAGTCATTCTTTTCGGAGAGACATCGTAAGAGTGTGAGATTTATCAGGATTGAAAGACATGTTCCACTTGTTTGCCCAGTCTGTGATTTTGTCCAGGTCTGCAGAGAGTGAGGAGGCTGCAGACTGCCGATCTGAGGGATGAAGAATGGAGCGACAGAGAGTAGAGTCATCAGCAAAGAGATAGAGAGGATTTTCAAGAGAGTCGGAGAGATCATTGATGAAGACCAGAAAAAGCACAGGGCCCAGAACACTGCCTTGGGGAACTCCAGCCTGAACAGGAAGAGGAGATGAGAGAAACCCATTCAGGGCCACACGTTGACTACGACTAGAGAGGAAGTCCGCCAGCCATGCGTGGAGATTTCCATGGACACCAACAGAGGAGAGTTTGGTGAGCAGAGCGGGGTGCCAGACCGTATCGAAGGCATGTGATATGTCAAGGGAGACAGCTCTAATTTCCTGTTTGGCATTGAGGACCTCCATCCATTGCCGAGAAAGCAGTAGCAGCATGTCCAGAGTAGAGTGACCAGGTCTGAAACCAAATTGATGATCAGAGATCAAGCCATTGGAGAAGAGGAAAGATTTCATTTTTTTTTTTTTTTTTTTTTTTTTGTATACTGAATCGAGGCTCGTGAAAGAGCTAACATTTATTTCACAAACAAATCAACCCGACAAACAAAATATACAAAAGAGGGAGCGGAAGCCAAGATGGGGAGAGAAGGGGAAGCACACAACCACAACATTTGAGAGCAGGGAGAAGTGTGGGAGGGAGAGGGCTTGGGGGCAGGAGGCGTGGGAAGGGGAGGGGGGGGGGGGGAGAGGTATAAAACACATGGGGACCGAAATTAGCGCGGGTAGAAAAGATCAAGGTTTTGGATGGGGGAGGATAAGAGATGGTGGTGAACAGCTGTTTTAAAGACCTGGAGGGTAGAGTGGGATTGAAGAGAGTGAGGGAGTTTGTTCCAGAGGCGGGAGAAAAGAGGAATGAAGGAGTGAAGGTGAGCAGAAAGTCTTGATTTTGGCAGTTTAACCATAAGAGGGTTGCAGGCAGATCTTGTGCGACCTGTAGGAATATTTGGGGGACAGAGCCCAGAGAGGGCTGGGGGGGGGCAAGGCCAGAGAGGAGTCGGTAGAAGACGGAAAGACCACCAACCTGCCTGCGGTGAGTGAGTGAAAGGCCCTTGGAGTTAGCTTCATCGCGGGAGATTCCAATGATTCTGAACGCTTTGGTTTCAACAGAGTGAAGACGGGCTAGGTGTGAGGCAGGAGCACCAGACCAGAGGGGAGAGCAGTATTCCATAGAGCTGCGGATGAAAGCCTTGTATGTGGTGAGGAGCTCAGGTGTGTCAAGGAAGGACTTCACACGACGGAGGATGCCCAGTCGGCGACTGGCTTTGGAGGCCAGATTTGAAATGTTGTTTTCCCAGGAAAGATCATGGCAAATAGTGAGACCCAAAAGCTTGAGTGACAGAACTTCTTGGAGAGGATTATTCAGAAAGTGGATGGGAGGGTTTTCCAGTCGGTCTTTTCGGAGAGACATCGCAAGAGTGTGAGATTTATCAGGATTGAAAGACATGTTCCATTTGTTTGACCAGTCTGTGATTTTGTCCAGGTCTGCAGAGAGTGAGGAGGCTGCAGTCTGCCGATCTGAGGGATGAGGAATGGAGCGACAGAGAGTAGAGTCGTCAGCAAAGAGATAGAGAGGATTTTCAAGAGAGTCAGAGAGATCATTGATGAAGACCAGGAAAAGCACAGGGCCCAGAACACTACCTTGGGGAACTCCAGCCTGAACAGGAAGAGGAGATGAGAGAAACCCATTCAGGGCCACACGTTGACTACGACCAGAGAGGAAGTCCGCCAGCCATGCGTGGAGATTTCCATGGATACCAAAGGAGGAGAGTTTGGTGAGCAGAGCAGGGTGCCAGACCGTATCGAAGGCACGTGAAATGTCAAGGGAGACAGCTCTAATTTCCTGTTTGGCGTTGAGGACCTCCATCCATTGTTGAGAAAGCAGAAGCAGCATGTCCAGAGTAGAGTGACCAGGTCTGAAACCAAATTGATGATCAGAGATCAAGCCATTGGAGAAGAGGAAAGATTTCATATCTGAAGCAATGATGGATTCCATGACTTTGCTGATAATTGGGAGAAGGCTGATTGGTCTGTAGTTGCTGAGATCTGTTTTTGCACCTTTTTTGTGCAAAGCGGTGATGTTGGCTGATTTCCAAGCAGATGGCAGATGACCTTGAGCAAAGGAGAGGGTGAAGAGAACAGAAAGAGGGAGTGAAAGAGCGGAGGAACATGATTTTAGGACCCGTGGGCTGATGCCGTCAGGACCAGTTGCAGAATCAGAGTCGAGGGTTGACAGAAACTTTTCCACCTTGTCAGGAGGAAAGGACACAGAGTCCAGGAGCAGCTGGGTACGACTGGGTATGGTGGGTACAGAGAGGGATGGGTTTGGGACACAAGATATAGAGGCAAACACAGAGTTGAGGCATTCGGCTTTTTCACGTGCGGAGTCAGCCGTGTGGCCGTTTGAGGTGAGGGAGGGGATGGAGGGGGAACAAACACCAGAAACAGATTTGACCAGACGCCACCAGGATTTGGAAGAGGGAGACAGATAAGAGACTTCTGGAACAATGTGCTCTGGACAGATGAGTCAAAGGTAGAGCTATTTGGCCACAGTATCAGGAGACATGTTTGGCGAAAACCAAAGACAGCATTTGACCACAAGAACCTGATACCAACTGTAAAGCATGGTGGTGGAAATATTATGGTTTGGGGCAGCTTTGCTGCATCGGGGCCTGGGCAGCTCACCATCATAGAATCCACTATGAATTCTTCATTGTACCAGAGGGTGCTTGAGGATAATGTGAGGCCATCTGTCGGAACGTTGAAGCTCAACCGAGGGTGGACCTTGCAACATGACAATGACCCTATACATACCAGTAAATCCATGAAGGAATGGCTGAAAAGAAAGAAATGGAGGGTTCTGGAATGGCCAAGTCAAAGCCCGGATCTAAATCCCATCGAGATGTTGTGGGGGGATTTGAAACGAGCTGTGCATGCAAGAAACCCCTCAAACATCGCACAGCTGAAAGAATTCTGCATGGGGGAGTGGGCAAAAATTTCTCCCAGTCGATGTCAGAGACAGGTAGACAGTTATAAGAAACGCCTCATTGGGGTTGTTTCTGCCAAAGGGGGCAATACCACCTATTAGAGCCAAAGGGTGTACTTACTTTTTCCACATGCGAAATTTGCATTTATGTGTATTTAAATTATACAATTGACTACAAAATGTAAATGTTTCATGATATTTGTTATATTATATTACCTTTATCAATCAATATTGTTGAAATGAAGATCAAATCTTGGTACGGCCAAACATCCAAAGAAATGAAGATATAGCTGACTTGGTACGGCCATTGCAGACTAACTGGTGCAGCTGGCGATCATCTCTCCTTGTGGTTCTGCGTGGATGTCCTGGCCTCAGTATTGGAGTAGGGACACCCCTCTGAGCATTTCGTTTCAGGATCTTTGACACCTGAACTTGAGTGATGCCATACTGCCGAGCAATAGCACGCTGTTTCATGCCAGAATTTCGTAAAGCCACCACTCCATGACAAACAGCATTGTCGAGTTGACGGACCATCTCCAGAGGAAGCGGCAATAACTTTTGGAGACGTGCAGCAGTTGTTTTCCACTAATACAGAACGCAACATCCCTTGTATGCCCGACTGTGAAGCCAATCATCAAATGCACCTGTCCGTACATTTTGCCACGCCACCTGTGATATAATCCTGTTGTTGACTTCTTGCTGCGACAGACAATCAGTGACATGGTTCTTTTAACAAATAAATCACCAAAGTGTAAAAGAAACTCACCAGATTGATATACTGAGTTAAGAACGTAAACCGAAGTCAAGAAAAAAAAAATATTCCATATTAAATGCCAAGTCTATATATATATATATATATATATACTAGCGGGGTCACCCGTGGGAATCCCACGGGCATGGATGTGTGTGACATTTCGACATATTGAGTTAGATGCTGCACCTGCACATTCAGTTATATAAAATGGTTACTGGCAATAATTGATCACATCCACAAATGATGTAATCCACACAATTTATGTACTTTACATAACGTTAATAGGAATACATACATGCCCGTGTAGATGGGAAATACAGTTTGTTTGAAAGAAATCACAAATATCAGAAGAAAGTTTTAAAAATTTAGAACTATTCTCACTCAGAGTTAAACAACACCGTAATATTATGCGGTTGCTTCAACGTTTTCGTTGAATTATATGTCATCATTGTGAGATTTTTTTGGAATTTTTTTTTTTGAAATGAGATTTTTAGGCAAAACGGCAAAAAAGCATCAGAACAGCTGTGAAACAACATCAAAACAGCAGTGAAAAAGCATCAAAACAACAGTGGAAAGCGTCAAAACAGCAGTGAAAAAGCATCAAAACAGCTGAAAAAGCATCAAAACAGCAGTGAAAAAGCATCAAAACAGCAGTGAAAAAGCATCAGAACAGCTGTGAAAAAACAGCCCTGAAAAAGCATCAAAACAGCAGTGAAAAAGCATCAAAACAGCAGTAAAAAGCATCAAAACAGCAACAATAGTCCGGTGATTTTTCAATCACCGCAACTAAATGTGTCGGAGTAATTAACTATTTTCCTTCGTGACCTCCTTTTGTTGCCTGAATGGTGTCACTGCAGGACCTCCGGGTAAACAACATTACGGGTGAAGATTCCACTGCGGCCATCAATTTTTCCCTGTTGGCCATTACTGACTACCTTTACCTTGACATCCTCAAATCGTTTAGCACGCGACAATGCAACATATAATTGGCCATGGCTGAAGACGGGTTCTGGTAGGTAAATCCCAACTTTGTGTAATGTTTGACCTTGACTCTTGTTTATTGAGAAAGAGAATGCCACACGAACTGGAAATTGATGGCGTTTGAGTACGAATGGTAGTGTTGTATCGGAAGGTGCAATACTAATCCTGGGTAAAAATGTGCGTGTTCCTTTGTGACTGCCAGAAATTATTTCTCCATCTATTATGTTTGGCAACAATCTTTTAACAACCAATCTTGCACCATTGCACAGTCCCTGTTTCGGATCAAAGTTACGGAGTAACATGATGACAGCACCATCTTTGAGACGAAGTTTGTGCAATGGCATTCCAGAAGGAGTTAATTGATTTAGGAATTCCATAGGATAATTTAGTGCCTCTTCAGGGTCATCACAGACAATGGAATCAGCGCTGAAGTACGTCTTTTCTTCCCCAGGAAATGCATCCAGTATCTCATCGTTGATCACAAATGTGGATTCATTCTTTGGACACAACACGGCTCGTTGTGCCAGCGCATCATAGTTTGAATGGATTTCGTTCAAATTACCAAAAACAGCCTCTGCTAAAGACATGTTGTCTTCTACACAGATACGATCAGGCAGTCGTATTAAATCTGAGTCAGGAATTGTTTCCACAGTCCCATTTCCAACCGACAGTAACCATTTTGAGAATTCTTCGTCATCATTAGCTCTCATGTTTGATTTTAAGTTCAGCAGTTTGAACTTTGGCCACAACTTGCTACGCTTGATGCATGTGGCGATGATTGCTGCAGGTGCAGCGCGAGGTACAACGGGCAAAACCTGCCTGAAGTCCCCACCAAGAAGTAAGACCTTTCCACCAAAAGGAATGTTGTTGCTGGTTACATCCCGGAGACATCGATCAACAGCCGCTAAAGCATATGCTGGAGCCATAGGTGCTTCATCCCAAATGAATAGGTTGGCCTTCCTTAGAGTATCTGCATCTTTACTCGTAGGTGATATGTTGCATGTGGAGTTTTCCAAAATGGGCACTGGCAATTTAAATCGATGGTGCAATGTACGGCCCCCTGCTAGCAATGTTGCTGCAATGCCCGAGTACGCCATTGGAAGAACCAAACGACACTGGCCTTGCAAGATGTGCAGAAGCGTATTATAGAGAAAGGTCTTGCCACTTCCGCTCGGTCCATCAACGAAAAACAACCGGTTGCCTGTGTACTGGTCCCTACAATGAACGGCCTGTAGGACCTCATCTACAATTTTGATTTGGTCATCATTTAGTAGTTGTCTGTTGTTTTCACCTTTTTCATGTTCATCTCCCGGTACATACTGATAATCATCGCTCGAAAGATCTTCAACAGTGTCTGGAGGTACTGGTAACTGAAATGCTTCCAAGGTCTGTCCATGTCTTAGGAGGAAGGACTGTATTTCTCGCAATGCCATGAAAATACTTTGTTCCAAGATATGGCCGCTGTGCACAAAATCTTCGCAAAGGTCGTTTTTATATTTTTCCCACAGTGCCGACGTGTCTGTTGGTGTGCAGAATATGCATAGGGTTGCAAAAAGAGATCTCAATTGTTGTGGCATGGCAAAGATAACTCCATCAGCTAAGGACCTGTCCCATTCTGTATCATCTTCTGTTAAATGTAATTTCCTGGCTGCATCCTTGTATGTTTCACAAACTGCTCCATCTACGGTTCTGAGATCTTCAAATGATGTTTTACCAGGGCAGTGCAGCAGGAGTACACGAAGATGAAAGCGCTCAATGTCCATAGGGCTTGCCGAAACCATGCGTCCGATAACCTTGTTGCCGCCCCGGCGTCGAAGTTTCCATGTCTTTTGTCCATCTTCAAATACGTAATATTTTGGAATGTCATGGTACAGATAACTTCGTGCCTCAGGGTCTCTCTGGTTTAACTGAAACCAAGCTGTAAGTGTTGTACCCCTATGTCGTACAATGGCTTCTTCCTCGTTACCATCCCTGAACACAACAGTCTGCAATTCAGGTAAGTGTACCGCAAGTCTGGTGATGGAATGGGACTGTTTGTGCATTTCAAATTCCATCAATCTCCATGCTGCCTCTGGGGCACTGATATATCTACAGTCCAAATAGGTCTTTATTTCGTCCACCTCCACTCTCCCGCGCTCTCGAATTTCGATGCTGGCACAGTCATGTCCCTTGTACACATATTTAAATAAGTACTTTATACTCTTTATGCTTGCGCAAACCTCAATGTTGATGTGTGCTCTGTACTTCTTCAGTAAATAAGCATTGAATGGGACGACATATTGGCAATCAACATCGGTTCCATGAACGGTTATGGTGGGTCCATTTGGGGGACGCTTGTAAAGGGCATAGCCATCTATGCTCGCAAGTGTCTCTGCAGCATACGCTTTTGGAAAGCCTTTACTGCACACTCCATCTTTCACACAAATCGAATGGCGATTTAAATTGCCACACGGACCATGTATCATGTGAGACTTCACCAAGGAATGGATCTCTGGTGACTCATTTGAATTAGGAATTTGTGCGGAAACAATTCTGTCAATGTCTTCAGCGGTACAAATTTTATCTTCTTGGCACAGCATGAGTAATATGTGGGCATGCGGTAGGCCACGCTTCTGATACTCGACGACGTAGAGAAATGCACGTACTTTGCCCAACACGTGCTTCTTCGTTATATCGTCGATTAACTCTTTTAATTTCAGATGAAACACGCGTGCCACTAAATCTGGTCTGCCTTCAGCTCGTTGGTGTTGGCCGATGTTTTCTTGTATCTCTGTCCATTTTGGATTACACGTGAACGTGATGAAAAGATCTGGTTTTCCGAATTTGCGAACAATGGCCATAGCATCTTGGTAGTTCTGCTGCATAGCTCTGGGACTCCCTGCAAAACTCGACGGCAAAATGACGATACGACCGACAGGACGTTGGTTATCAGCAGCAACGTTCTGGACGTGGTCCAGTAGTCCTCTGTATTCCATGGCTCTAAGGGTTTCCTGATTTTGTTTGAAGTATTGCAGTCGATTTGCTTCTGCCTTGCAATAACCGTCGACAACATACTGCTGGAACAATTTCCCCGAAGAATGGATAGTGTTGAATTCATTTCGAATAGCCAGTCGGTAGGCATAGAATTCACGATGAGTTACCTTGTTTCGAACCGCAGTCTGTCGCTGGTGAGGCATGTTTATCATCCATCCAGGCTCGCCATGTGGAAAGAGAATGGGATATGTCATGGGATCAATGTGAGAGGAAAGTGGAGAGAGATTGTGTAAGCCCTGGTCATGCAAATGAACCTGGAAATCCCTGTTTGCAGGTGGTTCACCATCTTGTCCACTAACGAAGACAGCAGCAATTTCATCAGCAGTTGGTATGTTGTAACGTCTTTGGTCGTCTGCACACAGTCGACGAAAATGCATTTCCAAGGTAGAAGGGAGGCGATCTTCAAGGACAGCTTTCCTGATTTCTTCCTGTTCACGCTCGAACATAGTCTTGTAACATGTGACATAAGGATTAACGTCAGATAGTATGTTGTGCAGTTCTGCCATCAATTCTTGCAAACATCTGTGATTCTCAGGTCGATTCATACGTTCCTTTGTAGCTTGAGCTGTATCCAAAATAAATAATTGTGCAAATTGTGCTTGTTCATGTACATGTGATGGATGTAATGGACCACAGCGATGGTAAATTTGACCGTGGATTTTGAAACAGTATGGTCCATTTCCTGGAGGAGATGAGATCTGAGCACCCATTGATGCAAAAGCTAATGCCGAATTGTAATTCCGGATATTGTCTCGGAAGTTGCGACATTTTCCATCGTCACCCTGATAAAGTTGTTGCAGTCGAGCAGGTACGGCAAATAGTGGAGGCAATTTAACTTTTCCCTTGGAACAACACAGTGTAAATCCATCCCCTTGTCCTGTTGATTCATTTGTGAAATGGTGTGCAGAACAGTACACACATGGTGACGTCATTGGACCGCATTTATGCTCTTGAACAATATTATCGGATACTTCGGCCGGATTCATTATGGCTGCGGTTGTATATGTTTGCTGAGCACTCCAACGTCTTTGTTGCTCAGCATGCCGTGCGAGTCTGTGTTGGCGTTCATCGACGGTCTCGTTCTCGCACCTCATCGTTGTTGCAGCAGCATCCTGTGCGAGTCTGTGTTCACGTTCGTCGAGGGTCTCGTTCTCCCTCCTCATCGTTGTTGCAGCAGCATCCTGTGCGAGTCTGTGTTCACGTTCGTCGAGGGTCTCGTTCTCCCTCCTCATCGTTGTTGCAGCAAGTCTGTGTTCACGTTCGTCGAGGGTCTCGTTCTCCCTCCTCATCGTTGTTGCAGCAGCATCCTGTGCGAGTCTGTGTTCACGTTCGTCGAGGGTCTCGTTCTCCCTCCTCATCGTTGTTGCAGCAGCATCCTGTGCGAGTCTGTGTTCACGTTCGTCGAGGGTCTCGTTCTCCCTCCTCATCGTTGTTGCAGCAGCATCCTGTGCGAGTCTGTGTTCACGTTCGTCGAGGGTCTCGTTCTCCATCCTCATCGTTGTTGCAGCAGCATCCTGTGCGAGTCTGTGTTCACGTTCGTCGAGGGTCTCGTTCTCCCTCCTCATCGTTGTTGCAGCAGCATCCTGTGCGAGTCGGTGTTCACGTTCCTCAACTGTCTCGTTCTCCTGTCTCATTCGTTTTCTTGCTGCAACCTGTTCAAGTCTGCATTGACGTTCGTCGACGGACTCGTTCTCCCGTCTCATTCGTTTTCTGCCTGCATCCTGTTCAAGTCTGCATTGACGTTCGACGACGGACTCGTTCGCCCTTCTCATTCGTTTTCTAGCTGCATCCTGTTCAGGTCTGCGTTCTTCATCCATTTTGGAAATGGAAGTTTCCACGCACCGCATGAATTGTCACGATCCTCAATAGGAAGTGTCTCATAATTATCAAATGACAAATGGCAAGTAAATTACATTGTGAAAATTTAATATCTCAAATAGACCTATTTAAAGTGTATGCGCAAATAACTAATAAATAAAAAAACGAAGAAATATGTCTCGGTAATTTCCTGAACTCGGTAATTTCTCGGTAATTTTACTTCCGGCTAAAAATGTTGAATGAAATAAAAACGAAGAAATATATGTCGTTTTGTGACGACTGTCACCAAAGGTAAACGGTGAATTCACTCGGTTTATTCGGTTCGGCTCGGTTTAAAGAAAAAGCGATAATGTCGAAATGTTGACGTCTGTGTCATGTTGGGCGGTGTATGATACTTGTTGGCTGTTGGGCGGTGATATGGTGTATTTTTAAAAATATATCTCTGCGTTTTCCCGCGTTGCTGACACCGAGTCTAAAACCATGATGGTGAGTTATATTGGAGATAAAGGCGTGAGAGAGACTCAATGGCCTTGAAGTTACAGGCATTTGAGAATTCATTTCGTTCTATAAACGGCAACTTTCATCGGATTTTCTTCTCGTTTTTTTTCAACCGAGTCTAAAACTATGTTAGCGACTGTGAAAATTGAAATGATATATCGAATTTAAAATAGATATCGACACATTGCCGTCGGTGTCATGTTGGGCGGTGTATGATACACCATGACGCGATTTTAAAAAATATATCTCTGCATTTTCCCGCGTGTGTGGAATGTTTGTGGAAAATTAAAGATTTCAAATAAACCTATTTAAAGTGTATGCGCACATAACTAATAAAAAAACGAAGAAATATCTCTCGGTAATTTCCTGAAACATATTTTACTTCCGGCTAATATGTTGAATGAAATAAAAACGAAGAAATATATGTCGGCATCATTGTTGACGTTTTTGTGACGACTATCATCAAACGAAATAGTAATATATCATAACGGAAAAGCAAAAGCGAATTTTTAATATATATCGACACATTGCCGGCGGTGTCATGTTGGGCGGTGTATGATACACCATGACGCGATTTTAAAAAATATATCTCTGCATTTTCCCGCGTGTGTGGATTGTTCTCAATTATTGCTGACACCGAGTCTAAAAGTAAAACCATCGATAAAAATGAAATCATATGGTGAGTTAGATTGGAGATAAAGGCGTGAGAGAGACTCAATGGCCTTGAAGTTACAGGCCTTTGAGAATTCATTTCGTTCTATAAACGGCAACTTTCATTGGATTTTCTTCCCGTTTTTTTTCAACCGAGTCTAAAACTATGTTAGCGACTGTGAAAAATGAAATGATTTATCGAATTTGATTTGAAATAAAACTGGGGGAGAGCAAGACACCACGGGCCTACAAAACAGGACTCAATCTCAAAGCTATGCGAGTTAATAAAATGGTGGATATTTGTTTATAGCCACTCCCAGAATGGGTGGAGCTATGGGTGGAGCTACTCTGCAAACCGAGTAAGCCACACCCCGGACAGACACCCAACAGATAGACAGACAGACAGACAGACAGAATCATCTACGGCTATTATAATATAAGATATATATATATATATATATATATATATATATATATATATATATATATATATATATATATATATATATATATATATAAACATAAATTTGCTGAAGCAGGATTTTGTATATATATATATATATATATATATATATATATATATATATATATATATATATATATATATATATATGTGGTATATATTGTTACGTGTATGGGGGTCGGTAATGAATTACCTTAGTTGAGGTAGAATTGTATAGTGTGCTCAAGATGTTGCGAAGAAGAAATCATGTATTTAAGTCAAGGCCGGATGTCCGTGTAAGCGTTATGTGTCTCCATGTGAGGAGTGGAGCTATGCTAATTAGTCAGGGCATATGGACAAACTCCCAGTGTGTAATTACCCTTGCGACTTTTCCTTTCATTCTTATAAAGCACACTCGGCCAGCCATGCGATCAGCATGGAATTGCAAATAACATCATTGCTGACGATACCCAGACGAGACTACACAACCTAGCTGAATCATCTTGATTGGCGCCAAGTGTGGCCGTGAGGCCATGCCCCAAATAACGATTGGGTAAAGAACGATGAGGTGAGCGAGTGGTTCTCGTTGATTGGAGCGTGGGAGACGTCAGAGAGAACGTTCGTGACAATCGGAGTAAAAAGCGAAAGCACCGCCATTTTCTCTCTCTCTTGGCCCGGGCTCTTGGTACGAGCGTTGGCACTTCCTGCTCTCCCTGTCCCTCGCACGAAGGTCGCATTTTGCATTCTCTCTCTGTCCTGTACTTGAGCGCAAGTGGTCACACTTCCCTGTCTCTCTCTGTTCTGGCATTGATGGAAGCGGCTGCATATTTTCCCTCTCTTTGGCGCTGGCTTCGTGATGTCTGTGCTTCTTGCCGTGTGTGCCTGAGAGAAACATCGGAGCTTTGTGAGCGTGGGACGATCGGAGGAGGAGGGAGTTTGGCCATCGCTCCGCGGGTCGGTGGCTGCTCTGGGTGCGACTGCGCACCATCTTGTGCGATTCCCACGTGGTTGTTCCGAGACCGGTCAAAGACGCCAGGCGGGTATCACCGAACGCACCACACTACATGTTATTTTTATTTCATCATCCCCTTGTGTTGTATACTAGTCCATATGGAGGGTCCCTCATTTAGGAATTAGATTTTACCTTACCTTTCATTTTTGTTATCCTGGCATTTATTTTCATTAAACCATTATTTGTTGCATTTCATTTGTTGTATTGTTGATTTTCCTGTCTTGTACGTTTATTTGATGTGGGGATTGGATAACCCCCCCGTGTGCAGTTCGTCCGTGCAGGATAGGACCCCGCTACCTTCCGCCACCCCCACACGTGCAAAAGGTACCACCATAGTTGGGTATACGCCTCGGAGTTAAAGCTCGTTTGGTCATCTGTCACCCTGAGGTCTTCACTACAGGCTAGATGCGACAATATATATATATATATATATATATATATATATATATATATATATATATATATATATATATATATATATATATCACACACATACACACACACACACACACACACACACACACACACACACACACACACACACACACACACACACACACACACACACACACATACGTACTTCATACTTTTTTGCCATGTTTTAAACTATAGTGAATCCAAAGAAACTTTTGAATGCCCCACATATATGCATATTCAGGATTATTTGAGAGTCATAAAATAACTATATTTCTCAGTGACAAAAATTTCCACCATTTATTTTCATGACTTGGTTGGGCTAGGATTCAAACAGAAAATGTCCCCTCTTGGCATAAACAAAGATGAGATGAAATGAAATTTACTTTGACAGGCAATGTCACCCACGACCTGAATAGTGTAGCAGCATAGCAAACCTGTTGTGCATTTTGTGATACAAGCACCAAATTTGGCACAAATGTACATTAATATGTTGCGAACATTTTCAGATATTGGGCCACTTGAAATTCCGTAATTTTTTTTTTCAAATTTTTTCAAATTTCGTAATTTCAAATTTTTCGGGTGACACCGTCACAATTTCGGTCTTCGAGGCCGGCCGATATAGTGGGGCGGCTTAGCCCAAATATTCAAAAGAATTGTGCATTTTGTGATACAAGCACCAAATTTGGCACAAATGTACATTAATATGTTGCGAACATTGTGTGGTCAGCAATGAAGACGAGAGTCTGAATTACATGTATGCAAAAGACCTTGTGAACCAGTGAAGCAAATACACGGGTAAGCATGAATTAAATCTAGGGCATGATATAATTTCCATGATGTTTACCTCTATACTCAATGGTGGAAGGAGGTAATGTTTTGATCCCAGCTTGTCTGTATGTCTGTTTGTCTGTTAGTCCACAAAATTCCAGACAAAGCTTGTAGTAGTGGTAGTTGTAGTGGTAGTGGTGATAACAGAAATTGTTATATAGAACTGAACTTATATTATTATTATATGCAGAAAATAACTTCATTTCTATATGCCCTGCAGTGGACAGGTTAATTGGTTTATGCACTGAAGGGGTCACCCTGGTGTGCACTGCTGTGTTCTGCCTCACTGAGTTGTTCAGGTATGATGTACTCAGCACAAGCTTCCGGTCGGCCCGGAGGTGGGGGTGCGGGGCCTGTCACGGAACGTCAAAACAAACGGCCTGCCGGGGCCGCCCAAAAGTCGGGCGTGAGGGGCGCGTCCACTAATGGAACGCCTCTCGCTTCCCAGATCGAGGGCCACGTGGTCAGGAGAACCTCGTCCCTTCCGGTCACACTTTGCCTATCGGCCGGCCTCGAAGACCGAAATTGTGACGGTCACCCGAAAAATTTGAAATTACGAAATTTGAAAAAATTTGAAAAAAAAAATTACGGAATTTCAAGTGGCCCAATATCTGAAAATGTTCGCAACATATTAATGTACATTTGTGCCAAATTTGGTGCTTGTTTCACAAAATGCACAATTCTTTTGAATATTTGGGCTAAGACGCCCCACTAGAAGTAATTGCTTCCCAATAATAAAAAATAGCATAAGAAAAGGTCACTGTGAGACTTTAAAAACTGTTATTGTTGCATTCCGACTGAAAATTAGTTACTAGTTTGAACATTCATCTTTTAACTCATGTTTGAAAAAGTGAAATTTTAAAATGTTATTTCTGACCTTGTGAATCTATTTCCATTGATGTGAGATTGGCACATCATTGGCTGTTGGTTCACATTTGGATGGAGGCATCATTATGAAGGATTTGGATGTTGAGGTTCTGAAATCTGAGCTACAAGTTAATCCCAGGGGAATTACTGTATGTCGCTGTCGGATTGTCAATAACAACCCATCTAACTTGCAAATGATTCTCAAGAAGTAGGTAACTTACCTGTCATGCCTAATCTGGTCTAAAGGTGGCAAACATCCACGCTTAGTGGTTTACTGTTAATTGCCCTCGAAGGAAAATTGTGATCGGAACAAAAATTCTGCTGACACATGAAGTGCAGCGCACTTCACCCACAATGAAAGAAACTTGTTAAACAGTGAATATATTAATATTATCACACTTCAATTCAATTATGAGGTTCTATCAATGACTAACTGTTTCGACCTGGTATACAAAAACAAGTCACTTCTTGCCGTTCCAAACCACATGAGCTGATCTGGTCGCTGGCTCAGTCGGAGGTCAGAAAGTCTCTGTAATTATACATTGGCAATTATAGGCGGTTAACAGCAAGTTGCAGCAGGCCCAACGCACATGGCTGAATGGATAAATATTCCACGAGAGAAATGAGAGAGAGACATGCATGTATATATATATATATATACACACACTACATGACCAAAAGTATGTGAACACCCGAACTTCGAACATCTCATCCCAAAATCATGGGCATTAATATGGAGTGGTCCTCCCCCCCCCCCCCCCCCCTTTGCTGCTATAAAGATGTTGGAACATTGCTGTGGGGATTTGCTTCCATTCAGCCACAAGATCATTAGTGAGGTCGGGCACTGATTTTGGGCGATTAAGCCTGGCTCGCAGTTGGCGTTCCAATTCATCCCAAAGGTGTTCAATGCGGTTGAGGTCAGGTCTCCGTGCAGCCAGTCAAGTTCTTCCACACCGATCTCAACAAACCATTTCTGTATGGACCTCGCTTTGTGCATGGGGGCACTGTCATGCTGAAGCAGGTTGTTGCTGAAGCAAGCAAAGTTGGAAGCACACAATCGCCTAGAATGTCATTGTATGCTGTAGTGTTAAGATTTCCCTTCATTGGAACTAAGGGGCCTAGCCCGAACCATGAAAAACAGTCCAGACCATTATTCCTCCTTCACCAAACGTTACAGTTGGCACTATGCATTTGGGCAGGTAGCGTTCTCCTGGCATCCGCCAAACCCAGATTCGTCCGTCCGACTGCCAGATGGTGAAGCGTGATTCATCACTCCAGAGAACGCATTTCCACTGTTCCAGAGTCCAATGGCGGCGAGCTTTACACCACTCCAGCCGACGTTTGGCATTGCGCATGGTGATCTTAGGCTTGTGTGCGGCTGCTTAGCCATGGAAACCCATTTCATGAAGCTCCCAATGAACAGTTGTTGTGCTGACATTGCTTCTAGAGGCAGTTTGGAACTCGGTAGTAAGTGTTGCAACCGAAGACAGACGATTTATATGCATTACGCGCTTCAGCACTTGGTGGTCCCGTTCTGTGAGCTTATGTAGCCTACCACTTCGCGACTGAGCTGTTGTAGCTCCTAGACGTTTCCACTTCACAATATCAGCACTTACAGTTGACAGGAGCAGCTCTAGCCGGGCAGAAATTTGACAAACTGACTTGTTGGAAAGGTGGCATCCTATGATGGTGCCACGTTGAAAGTCACTGAGCTCTTCAGTACGGCCCATTCTACTACCAATGTTTGTCTATGGAGATTGCATGGCTGTGTGCTTGATTATATATATATACCTGTCAGCAATGGGTGTGGCTGAAACAGCCAAATCCACTAATTAGAAGGGGTGTCCGCATACTTTTGTTTATGTAGTGTATGCACACATACACAAGCACACACACACACACACACACACACACACAGCGAGCGAGAGAGAAAGAGAGAGAGAGAGAGAGAGAGAGAGAGAGAGAGAGAGAGAGAGAGAGAGAGAGAGATTCAAACTGCACTCTGACACACAGTTCTGCATATTTCAGTCGTTAAGGCAGCAGTCTCATTACGGTTGAATTGTTTCAAGTCTCGAAGGGTCGTAGGATTCCTCGCATACACTTTGTGTGTGTGGAAACCCCAAAGGAAGAAATCATAGGGCGTTTGTTAAATCACAAGACCGCGGCGGCCATTCAACCGGACCACGATGGCCAATCCATTTGTCTGTAAAGTTCAAATTAAGGGCCTTGCGTACATTGGCAGCATAATGCGCAGGCGCACCATCATGCAGGACCCGCACACGTGAAGTTAAAAGCAGGGCTATGAAATTGGTTAATGTCTGTCAGTCTGTCCATACACGTCAGTTTATGATCGAAAAACAACCTATTTAAATTGAACATTATGTATTGAACATGAATCGGAAAACAAACTTGCCGTTTTACAGTACTTGGTCTCTGAATTTGTCCCGATCACACATGGGCACAGAGGAATGATATTTATTTTTTGTCTATCTGGCTGTTTAGCAGTCAAACAAAATTGAAAATCATTCAAAACAGGAAACTTATTGTTTTTAAGGAAGTCATAAAGGACACAAACACAAGGCATGAATAACTAATGAATGTGTTACATAGGGTGGTGTTACATAGGGTGACACAGACACTGTGTCAATGGCGTTAAATTCCAGAATTAATTAATTGATACAATCTTTGCAATCTATATTTTATTTAAATTGTATTATATAGTTGAACACTGTAGAACACAATTTGTCTTTTTACTGCTTCCAAAAACCTCCAGTTTTGCAGTACTTGGCCATGTTAAATAAGGTGGTGTATAAGGGTGGTGTTTCAATAGCGCTAAACTTCATGGAATTTTTTAAACTAAATTAAAAATCATTATTTTATTTTAATATTAGCATAGGCATCAACACTGTGCAGGGTAACGTGTTCTATGAACTCTTTAGTAATTTATATGACAAAGCTAGACCATATTAAAATTGTAAAAATATTTAGTCCCTTCTGTATCACCCTGTATATACAGTACATGCAACTGCTTTGGTTCCTACATTGTGGATGTGGGGGCTTCATATGAGGAAGACACCTGAGGAAGACAAACGTAATTCTTGACTTCTGAACTAATACATTGCGAACTAAGGAATCCTCAGGCTTTTCCTTATGAGTTCTTGTAAGCAGTTTTTGACATGGCAGTATCTTTCAACCTTATATTCGTCACGGCAGTATATTTCAACTTTAATTACTGGATTAAACATGCACTCTCTACTTGCATTGCCGTACAAGGCAAGGATAGGGGACCATGGATTACTTACACACTGAAATGTAGAGGAATCTCTGACCTACTTCCGAGCCAACCACATCCCCTCCCTCTCTTCCATATCCGACCGGTGACGACCTAATGAATAGATAGGCCCAAATATAACAATATCGATTAGAACGATTCAACATCGTGTGTTTTTTTAAAAGCATTTTTGGTGAATTTTCCTTCTTTTTGTTCTTCTCTGCATTTCAGGGAAAACCCCAAATGGTGCAAACCACACACAAAGACTCCCATGAAAAACACACATGAATTATTATTACTTTGCCTTGGGAACAGACAAATACTCAGATGACTGATTTAGACATCTTGGTTTGTATGGTAGTCCTTGTGCTATGCTGGTGTTCATATTTGTAATCGCATTCAGACTCATGGAAACAGTCTTATGCTGTGCGGCCTAGGAGGCAGAAGTTGGGAATTGTGCCAGTACCTGACGACAATGCCCGCCTGTATTTTCAAGCCAAAATGAGACAAAAACAATGAGAAAAATACATAAAGTTCCATAGCCCCCGTGGTTTTAGTAATTTTGCTGTACGGAGTTAAAGGCTGCTAGTCAGACATCTTTGGTCGAATTATAAAACAAAATCGTCCGCCTGATGCATACTCTCATGTATTGTTTTTCTGCCAAGCATGAACAAAATTGGTCCATGCATGTCTGAGAAATGTTTGGGGAAATGTTTAAGTAACAAAATGGCCACCAGTCAGCCATCTTGGATCTGATCTCAAAGCAAAATGACGTGCATATTGTCCTGTCACCAGCGATTAAGACCGCTGGATGACGAATAGCCGAACGTTTTTACTCCCGAGGCAGCAGGCCGAAAATGGCGATTCTGATGCACACGAGCTGAAAACACACGGGTTTATTCCCGAACCCAACACCATGCAAACAAGACAACGAAAATTCAACAATAATAATGATTTAAATGTTATAAAGAAAGGAATGAAAATATTAAAATAAAAACGGAGTTAAATTAATTTCCTAATGTGAGGAACCTCCACACAGATTCACAACACACAACAGGGGAATAATAAAATAAAATAAAATGTCCTTTTTGTGCCAGCACTTAACTTTGGCCTCAAAATTACACCTTTTTGAGGAGGTTGGTGGCCATTGAAGCTCGATGCTCAAAACCTCCCAGTCGGCCATCTTGGATCTGACCTCGAAGCAAAATGACGTGCACATTGTCCTGTCACCAGCAATTAAGACCGCTGGATGACAAATAGCCTAACGTTTTTACTTCCGAGGCGGCAGGCCGAAAATGGCTGTGGCGAAAATGACGGAAATGGAAGCTCAAAATGGCGGCAGCGCCATGCATCGAAGGCTCTCGCTATCAAGAATGTGGTAAGCTCGTGAGGATGGCCACCTTCCTCCTCCACTGCCTGCACGAGCACAACGTGGCCTTCAGCTCCCTGGTGAGTCCAACATTCGAAACCTCTCTCAATAGCTGCAGTCCCCGCCAAGAGCTCCTCGTCCAAAACGTGAACCAAACTTGGTCAGCACCAATTGAAAAAGATGGCGCCCTTCTTCTCCAAGAGCCCAGAGACACACGCTCTTTCTCTTCACTCACGTCAGCCAATCAGTGCGTTCGGAGCGTGGTCTGATGGCTTTCTCTCTACCCCCACCCCCCATCACATCACTCTGGGGCGTGGCCTTTTTCCTTTACAGGTCCATTGGGTGCGGGGCTTGGTCCAATAGGCTCTGTTTGGCGTCTTGCCAGCATGGTTATTGTCGTTAAATGGAGATTTTTATGGCTGGCCATGGTAAATGTTAAACGTTAGGGGAAAGTTACAGAGGGAAAGCATGCATTGGGGAAAATTAGCTTTAATCCTTATAGCTAATTAGCACTGCTTCATCCCCTGTGTTAAAACACATAAACAATCTTAAGCTGCAGTTTCCCTACTTAAGAACATCGAGATTTCTCCAATGAGTCCATGGTCCATGCTATAATTATACAGTGATACCTTCCTGACGGTATCCTTCCACCTACCCCCATAAACATAACAATATGTAACCCATCATCCTTTATCTGTGTGCCAAGTTTGTACAAGATCGGTAAATGCAGGTCCGAGGAATATTTGAGGACATTTTCAACATTAGGTTTTTTACAACTATAATGGCCGACAGTCGGCCATTTTCGATCTCGTCATGAAACAACACGATGTGCATACAGTGTTTACAATCATGTATTATCTTTATGCCAAGTATGAACATCTCTGAGATATGGTTGCGGATGCACAAGACCCAATCCAAAAGCCCGCGTTTCGGACCAAGTCCAACGTGGGCTACTAATTATAGCAGATTTCACGGCTCTCTCACTATCCTTCTTTAAGTGGAACTTGCTCTTTGATCAATCCACTTACCTGCAGAGACAGGATCTGTGGATAAAGATAAATGAAAAATATATCAGAAAAGGGAAATGAATGTATGATTCATTTCTGCAGCAGCAACTAAAGTAGTTCTGAAAACAACAACAACAACAACAACAACAACAAAGGCATCCCTTTAGACAACAACAACACCAAGGCCTGAGTTTGCGTAGCCAAATGATTTGCTACAAGTCACCTGTTTAAGCTGCAAACACAAATGTGTATTTCCAGTTATGAAAACATGTAGTACAGACTTACAAGCAAAGGAAATGTGTCTTAGATCCAGAAGGATCTCAGTCGATATTGAAATGAAAGAAGAGAAAGTTGTGCAACAGGTTGATGATTTTACAGACCTTCCTATAAGGTTTTTACTGTTCAAAACAAATTTGCAAGTGAAGAAATGGGACTGGATACTTCCAAGAGGTAAATACTCTTATCAATGCTCTAAGAAGCATGGCATATGGACCTTTAACATCCTTATGGACAACCGCTATATGTGGACCCCAACTCCACTGATGATATTTGAGATGAGATGGAAAAATCACATATTTTAGCAAATCCCAAACCTGTTTGGAAATTACCTTGCTTTTTATTTTTCTTTTGATCAAGTTTCTCTTATTTTTTTAGTATCTTTTACTTTTGTTAGGTGGAATGTTGTGCTAGGATTGAGCATGAGCTTGGTACACCGGGGTGCGTAAACAGAGTTCAAAAGTTTTTGTTAGGGTTAGGGTTAGCATTCTTCATATGAGTGGAAATGGGCAGACAGGTGGAGATAGAGAAGTGAAAGTTAATTGGACTAGGTAGGCCACCAATGAGGTAACCTACTTTATGAAGGGTGAAAAGGAAAGGATAGAGAAGAGCAGATACTGAGCTGGATTGCATGACACACCCTGGTTATGGAGTCATCACTCTCACAGCGGCGCCTGGGTCAGACACCTGGGATAATCTCCAACTTTAATCTGTCCCCAGACTGAGCCGGTCCCTCAAAAGCAATGCCGCAAACAACCTTCTGTTTCCGAACCGCAATCCCTCAAACATCGCTGCTTATTTGTCTTTCTTCAATAGCAGAGAGCCTCTGACAGTTTACGTTTATAGCCAAATGTGCTTTAGCCAGGTGCATACCGCCTGCTGAAACAAACAATGGAGTGAAGGAAGGTTATGATTGGAGGTTCAATGAACAATATTGTCGCGTATGTAGCACCATTTTCATCGACATTTCCACAACTTGAGTGCAATCAGTGTAAGATACGAAGACAGAAGAATTATTGTTTCGCGTCTTCGAGCTGACGTTGAAAATCACAGGTGCAATGATGTCGTCAGAGCAACTGGCAACAGGCTGGCCAGGTAGGCATGCTGCTCATGTCCCAAAGTTTAGATTACTTCACCCAGTGTGGTCACAGTGAGGCTGTGGACAGGTTCTAGCAACAGCACAGACCACGTGCGGGGAACAGAGGGAGGTGTCCTTCCACACAGGTGCATTTCTCCTTGATATCATATGAATTTGAATCATCATGGAAGTTCAGCTCCTTTATAAATTCAAGCCAACCGCAAGCTGCCTTTTGCCGTGTTGGCAGCAGAGTGCTGCATTCTAGAGCACAACATGCTGGGTGAAAGGTAAAGGTGGTAAAGCCTTTACATAATTGTCTTGCAGTTTTATTTTTACACCTAAGATGGTAAATCAGTAAAAGTTTATAATTGAAAAAAGCTGCACTTACAAGTCGGTAAGCCGACGTTTTGGCGAAAATCCACTCGCCTTTGTCACGGTAGATGTTTAAGTGAAGAAGAAGAAGCTGGATGATTAACCTCGCCAAGGTGGAAAACCCTTCGCACAAAGTGAAAACATTTTCGCTACAGATAGCTCACACTTTCATAGGGCTGGCAGGATAGCATAGAGGTATACACACCCACCTTTGAGCTGCCTCGCCGAGGTTTGAATATTGGCAGAACTATAAACTGTCATCCTGGTGTTTCTCAGGTAGGGCGATGCATCAACGTGTGCGTCATCAGATGGACGTTAAACTGAGTGTCCCGTCTACTGGTATTAAATGGTAGACGTTAAAAATCTTACTGTCAGGAAGAGTCAGCGAGTTATTGCCAGCATCCTCAACAAGCTGCCAATACCTGCTCTAACCTGCAGGGGGCACTGCATCAGTGGCACAGTCACACCGACAGCAAAATATTGATTCAAACTTGCCCTCTTGTGCTGCACACAAAATAAGAACATTAATTAATCATCATAATCACAAGTTGTGACATCATAGTAAACATAACATCCCTTTGACAAATTAAACAACCTTTCACAAATTTCTGTCCCAAATGTGTCCTCTCCATTTCACTGGTTCGGTGTTTATATTACATTGCTCAAAGTGCGCTATCCTGCTCGCTGGAAAAAAAAAAACTTGCATGTGCTGTGCCAAATTCCGCATGCCATAGCATTTACCGCTTGAACCTGTGTTAAAAAATGTGAATCCACCAACCGATGATGGCAATTAGATGTAAACGAGGAACAATTACCTGAACCGCTACCCAATAATATCATGTTTGTTACTATTATCAGCACAGCCTCTGACGTCAGATTCAGTAGTGACGTTGCAAATCGGCCTAGAGTGTATATATATATATATATATATATATATATATATATATATATATATATATATATATATATATATACTATATATTGTTACAGACGCGGTTTTGATGTTATTTTACCGAGCGGTTGGTATTACCGCGTCCGAACAGTTACTCCCTGATTAGAACCCGATTCCACCCGACGTTGACCAGATCGCACCGCAGATATTCAATCGGGAAACCTCTAAAGTGACCGAAAGAGAATGAAAAGAGAAGAAGACAGAGTATGGAGGAAGAACAGATTTATTATACACACACAAGCAATGGATGGAAGTAGCAGTCACACAGCGAATCGTTAACTTACACTATTCATTTTACTTAACCCCAAGACAACGAGTAGGACAGACGACGTTCACACTTACTCAGGGGATATTGCAGGCAGGTAGGGCTTGAGGTGGATTGCTGGAGAGGGAGGATGGTCGGAGGCAGCAGCTCTCAATTCCTCGCGGTTTTTGGCGGGAAAACCCTTCGTCGCGTATCCGCTGCCGATGCTTTAGACGTCACGCGCTGGCTCGGGCACACCTGCTCCTCTCCTTCTGGTGGAGCCGTCTCCCTCCTTTCAGCGCGTCTCTCCAAAGCTGGTTTCCTTTCCGCGTACCTCTCCTCTTTGGCTTGGAGCGTTTCGCATCTCCCCGCTCCTCTTGGTGCCGCCTCTTCGCTCCTCTCCCAGGTCATCTGGTGAAGCAGTCCCTTACAGTCGCTTTTATCACCTCAGGCGGAATCAAGCCGCCGGCTGCGAGGGCACGCCTACCGGGTCGCTCACCGCGGTGCTGATTGGCTGTTAGGGCTGGCTCACTCCTCCCCTCTATGACGAGGTGAAGACATGCCTTTCTTCTCCGAGGTTAGCACATGGGCAATGGCGGCTTGCGGGATTGAACACAACTCGCACCCTTTTTAAAGGAACTTTGGAGAGCGGAGATGTTTGGGGAAATTGCAAGGGCCTATGCTTATTTTGTTTGATACAATGCAAAGTCAATCTAGTGGGAAACACATATTTAGCCTACATAGAATAAGGAAATACACTATTTTAAAAGATATATCGTGACCTGCGTGTAAGTTTCATGGAATTAACTAGGAGGACGGCTGCGACCATTATTTACATTACCAGGGTGTTACCATACTTTTGTAACGTTCACATTGTAACGTTTTCACATTCGTTACACTTCCTCCAAAATTGTTACACTTCTCAAAAAAAACCGTTACACTTCTCAGAACCGTTACACTGCACCCTCCTTTCTTCAGGCCCGTGCTCGGGCCTACTAAACTTTAACTTAGTGTGACACATAGGTGTAATTCCCTCTACAATTAACCTGACCCTGAGTGTGACAATCTTAAAACACAAATAAGTATGTCCCCCTATTGCATTGCACCCTATCTAACAGACTCAAGCCCACAGCTAACCGAATTACGGAATTATTCTCAAACTATACATTTACGGTGGGGAGCATTATTTACAATGACGTGATTTCTTATTTACAACGCAACCCAGGACCTGTGTTTTTTTTGTTTCTTTCTTAGGGAACAAGAAAAAGAAATTCCTGTTGGGAGGGAGGAGACAGCATGCATTGCATCGATGCACCAGTACCAATACCACCAAAGCACCCAAAAGCACCAAAAGCACCACAAGCACCACAAAGCACCAAAAGCACCACTCGGTGCGCAGTCACCATGGTTCTTAATAAACACAACAAAACAACTGGTGGTGGTCTTCACTTTCTCTGCTGGGCCGATGTTCTTCCCGACGTCTTCTGGCTTCATGCGGCCTATTTGGACATAATAAAAAGCACAACTTGTGTTCATTTTTTATTTAGGGCCTCAGGGGCCAACTAAGGGTGGTCCACCTGTTTGGCATAGGTGCCACCTTACCGAGGTCCGCAAGCAAGATTCCCTGGCCACTATGGCCGGTCTCCAACAGAGGTGCCCTGCCCCAGAACCTGGGGTCCATCAAGTGGTACTTGGCCGCAGAACAGCGGTCCATAAAGTGGTACATCAACGCAATGCATGCTGGTTCTGGGAATCTCGGGCGCACAATGGCCACCTCACGCATGCTCCCCTCGGCACCCAATGGCGCACAGGTCATGTGCGAGACAAAAGAAAGACAATTGAGCGAGGGGTAAGGTCACAAGGGTACACGTTAGGGTGCATCAAACGCCCTTAGGTTCTTGGATTTTAATGTCTATTCTCTCAAATGTTACACTTGTTGGTAGAAGTATGTATGCAAAAAATAAATGAAATCAGAGGTGGTCCTGGGTGGCCACCGGCCACTTTTATATATTTAGGGCCATTTTCGGGGCCGCACTATGTAAAAATGTTTGATTTTGTTATTTTACACCCAAACCTAGTCATGTTTGGTATCAAATTGAAGGTCTTGATGAGAGGAATACAAATATAACAATTTTATGCAAAAAACGATGGTTTGATAATTAGTTTGTATTTTTACATGAATGAAATCGGAGGTCTAATCGTGGGTCCCATACTAGTAGTCTAATAATATCCTTTATTTTCTTTCAGATGGCAGATAAGAAGACCAGATTAGCAAGTGCCATTTTTGGTCTTGGCAATGCTTTTACAGAAGCAGATGGTACATTGACAGGAGTCCGCCTCCCAACTTGCCGGCAGGTTCTTCGATGCGTGATGTGGTACATCCAGAAAGAAATATGTGAAGGCAAACAAACTCAGCCACTGAAATGGAAATCTGCCAGCATCGTCCTTATCCAGCTGAAAAAATTCTACACTAAAGCAAATATTCCTATGCTTTCAGACCATCAATGCTGCAAACTAATACTTGACCTTCTTAATGACAATAACAAATTGCGTCAAATACCTGTTTCTCGCCGAGAATCTCCAAGCACTTTGGCTAAGTTGCAAACCATGAATGAACGTCTTGATAAGACCTTTGGTGTATGGACAAAAGATGCAATGACAAACATTAAGAATGAGGAAGATAGAGTATTTTTAGAGTCAATGAAATCTGACAGAGTAGCCTCATTTGGTGGTGTTGACAAGAAGAAAGTTGATAAAGATCATAGAAAAGAAAAACGCCTCTTAGCGGAAGCTTCAAGACGAGAACGTCATGAATCATCCAGTGTACAAGAGATGACAATTAGTTCTGTATGCTCTGATGATAGTGACTCTGCAGATAGCTTGGAAGAAACTGAAGAAGAGGCGATTCCAGAGTTTCAAAGGAAGCGTAGTCACCACAGATCAACATATGCAGGTACATCTGCCTTTATTCCTCATGATATTCTGAAAAGACATTCAGTTGTGTCTGTTGCTACTCGACTAAACATAACTCCTGTTCAACAGGTTGCGCTCACCAAAGCTGTAATTCAAGAGGCAGGAGGTGATCCACGTCGTGTGGCCAAGTCGTACTCAACTGCTGATAAGGCTCGACGATCAATAACAAGTGCTATCGCCAAAGATATTCAAGAAAATTGGATCGCCCCAACAGCTGCAACACTTCACTGGGATGGCAAGCAGATACCAACGCTCACAAACAAGAATGTCAAGGAAGAAAGATTGCCAGTGTTGGTTGGGAATGCCACTGATGTAAAGCTACTGGGGGTGGCTAGATATCCTCCTGGAAGTGATAGGTCATCAGGTGACATCATTGCCGAGCACACTTACACGTATCTACATTCATGGAAGTGCAAACAATCAGTTGTCAACTTATGTTTTGACACAACAGCATCAAACACTGGACACGTTACAGCTGCCTGTGTTACCATTCAATCAAAACTGGACCGTGCTCTTCTGTGGTGTGCATGTCGCCATCATGTTGGAGAGGTAATCCTGGATCATGTGTTTGACGTTCTCAAAATTGAGGCATCAAAGTCTCCAGAAGTATCTTTGTTCCAAAAATTCCAGAAGAATTGGGAACGCATATCGCATGCAAAGAATGAAAGTTTAACCAAAATTGACATTTCCATGTACAATGACTATGCACAACAGCTGCTTTTATCCTGCAAAAACAAGGTTTTAAGCACAATCCGCACAAGCGCTTCATACTGTAGGGAAGACTACAAGGAAATGGCACAACTCTGCCAGGTAGTCCTCGATGATGATGTCACAAAACAAGGAACACTCCACAGACCAGGGGCCATGCATAAAGCAAGGTGGATGTCAAAGATTCTTTATTCCATCAAAATATGCCTACTTGAAGAGCAAATTTCTCTACTACCTCGAGGAACTGTAACAACACAACATCAACAGAAAAAACTGAAGGAGTTTGTTGTTTTTGTTGTTTATATTTATTGTGATTGGTGGCTCATATGTCAGTCTGCTTCAAATGCCCCATGGTTTGATTTGTGCTTTTACAAGACTCTGCTCAACTATAAAGCTGTCAACTCAACCATTTCAGTCAGCGCTGTGAAAGCCTTTGATAGACATTTGTGGTATTTAACCCCAGAACTGGTTGTTTTGGCACTGTTCAGCAATGCAATTCCTCAAAAGGATCGTCGTGCCCTTGCAGATGTGTTACTGGCCATACAACCAGATGAAATGCCAAGCACTCCAAAACACCGCTACGGTTCTGGATATGGCAAACCGTCATTTCCAAAAATTACAGAAGCGACAACCCTGGCTGATCTTGTGAACGAGGACTCGTGGTTTACAGTAAACCTTCTTCACCTAGATATGACCTTCCTAACAGAGGATGTTGACACTTGGCAGAACAATGAGCACTTCAAGGCAGCCAAGTCCATTGTGGATGGGCTTAATGTTGTGAATGACCCTGCGGAGAGAGCAGTAAAGCTCGCAACTGATTTTGTCTCAACTGCAAGAAGAGAAGACCACTTCCAAAATCTTCTTCAAGTGGTTGAATGTGACCGCAAAGCGAGGCCAAATTTGCGGAAACGAGCAAAGTTGGAGTAGTGACATTGGCGTTGTGCTTAATACATTTTCAAACTTTTAATCAATGAAAGTACAATACTACAACACTGTACTACAACTTTGTAATATGAAGAACGATTTTGGTTAATTTTACATTGACATGTAAGGTTGTTTTAACTGTTTGATATTAGGCATTTAGTAAAAGTAGGACTTTACTTTTGTATATAGGTATAATGGTTAATTTTACATTATCTTGTAGTTAATTTTACATTATCTTGTAAAGTAGTTTAGCTGTGGCCCTAAATGGCCCTAAATATATAAAAGTGGCCGGTGGCCACCCAGGACCACCTCTGATTTCATCTATTTTTTGCATACATACTTCTACCAACAGGTGTAACATTTGAGGGAATAGACATTAAAATACAACAACTTTTTGAAAATCATGGGGCGTTTGATGCACCCTAGTACACGTCAATAAGGCAATGCAAGGCGAAATGCGTACGGAGGGCGAAGTGAGAAAGCTCGTCCCTACCGTACGTCACCCCCCTGTCACCTACACTACCCTTGCCCTTACCCCATATTTACAAAATCTACCCATTTACAAATTCGTCACTACTGTCACATCTTCCCCATATTTCCTCTATACCAAATTCGTCTCCACAATCCCTCGACTTCAAAATTTGCCATCACCAATTCATCATCAATCCTCATAAGGAGGGAGAGATGGAATTATGCACAATGTCACACCCACGTCATGATGCGTCTCACAATCCAAAACATTTGCACAGTAAAAAATAATAAAACATGGCATGGTGTGGAGTACCTGTCACCTCAGGTGAGTGGATGCAGATGGTGCGAGGAGACTTCATCCTAACTACTTTCTAAATGACATTAACACACTTTACACTACCTGGGGTCTTTCCCTGCCAATCCATTGGCCACTTACACTATGGGTTCTAATAACCAATTCCCATTGACCAAACTGTGGTGCTTCTCAATTTGGGGTCTCACTCCCCCGATTCATCTCCCGGTGCCCTCGCACAATTTCTGGGCTGCGACGTGTAGCTCTCCCAGCAGGTCTACCCACCTGCACACCTCCACCACTGCAGTTGCCACCCGAGCTTACCTAGCTCCTCACCCTAACCTAACTAACTGGGGAAGGCCCTCTCCTGGCTCTGTCACCCCTTGGTGCCCTCTGGCACTGGGCTACCCGGGTCCATCCTCCGGATCCTCGGGCCCCATCCACAACAACTACTACCGGCTCCCAGAGCCCACCTGCGGCCTCACCTGGCCGACATCCTCACAGTGGTGGAGTGCCCAAACCAACTACACACACTAACAGGCTACACGCCCAGCCATTTCCAGCACACTGCTGCACCCATTCAAAGACCATTCTTTCACCCGCACCACAGCTGCCAATATCCAACCACAATTTACCTATACCCTCTACCTAACACTTACACTACCCGCCCCGGGTATCCGTGATGGGGGTCCACTCTTCCCCCATTCACACCTTCGCACCATCCACTCCACTCCACAATTTCCACCATACTCACTCCACGACCATCCATTCCAATACTCCATTTATTCCACCCTACCATTTATTCCACACAGCCACATACACCTGTTGTTGCACACCTGTGCCCTCACACCTGGTGCCACCTGCACCCTCCTTTCTTCCTGGACCATTTGGTCAGCACAACACGCAATCACCACTACTCCCTCATACACTGCTCCATTCACCTGTTCAGTTGCACACCTGTGCAATCACACCTGTTCAATTCTCACCTGTTCAATCTTCACACACACGGCATCATCTCAGCTAACTACTCCCTTCTGAAACTTGCGCTTGCCAGTCGTCCCTTTAAACTATTGCGCTCCCACGTCATTATCATCCACACTAAACTACCTGCGTCCCCACTACAGGTATCAGTCAATAACTAAACTTAACGTTACCTAATGTCATCTTCGCTAGATCCCTACACACGATATATCCTAACCCACCCGGGCTAGTTTTCACTGCCATCAACCCCATAAGCTATAGCGCATTTGCCCCCCTTGTGAGGGATGGTGGATTTGCCATCCCTCCACATGGGGCATCTCTTACTATAAATTTTGCTTACCAAATTCCAACAAATCAAAAATTTGTCAATCACTCTACCATCATCAAATTTTGCTTTTTTCTAATTTTGGGTCCAAAACACTATCCTCATCACCCGTCTACTTATTACATCCTCTCGGTGCGCCAATTCCCTTCTAAAGCTCGGCTTCGTACAGCCGAGCAATGAACGCGGGTTCTTTTGTGCCAGCGGCTGGATACGTCCCGCATTCGGGGCAGGGACGGGGGCTTACCCGGGCCGAGATCCCACGCACCACCTCGGCGTGGAGCCATCCAATGTCCCGATCTCGACCTGCCGGCACGTCTCAATAAAAAGTGGTCGCCATGACGACCCTTCCTATCGGGCTGCCCGCTCCGCCTAGTGGAGCCCGGACGCGGCCGTTCTAAGCGAGGCACAGCGTGGATCGCGTACGGCGGTTCTTTCGAAACCGCCGTGGTTCGGATCCCCGCTGGTCCTCGCGGCACGCGAAGCTGCCCGACGCGCACCGAGGGCCCGATTCGGCTATAAGTCGTTCTAACCTCTAACCCGGTTACCGTCGATGCTTTACCTGGATGCTGACACGCATACGCTACCCCTTTCTTGCTCATACCTCCAGCTGTTCCCATGCTCCTCGTACCTTTCCTTACACACCTCGGTACACTCATTCCGCTCACAGACTTGGTCACACCCCTGACCACCGAACACTTTGGCACACATTCGTCGCTCGCACACCTCACCAACACACCTCTTCACGCCCCTTCCTCGGTCACCTCCTCTGTGACAATCACAGGTGTGCCCTCACTCGCACACCCAACCACATGCCTCACTACCAATTCCAGCGTGCATTCTTCCATTCCAGGTGTACATCCTCGCTCACCTGTCACAACCAACTCACGCTCCGTGTCACTCTCACTACTCTCACCTCCACTCTCGGTCGCGCACTCACCCTTACTCTTGACAGCGCACTCTTTCCTCATGCACCTGTCCGTTACACACCTTTCTCGCGCACACTCTTGCGCACACTCTCCCGTTACACCCTCTGTAACACTCACCACAGGCGTGCATTTTCTCGTTACATCCTCTGTAACACTCACCACAGGTGTACACTCTCTCGTTACTTCCTCTGTAACACTCACCACACCGCGCTTCCATGCACCCCCTCGCACACGCGCTTCGACCAACTCACTCTTGACGGCACACTCACTCCTTGGCGTGCACTTTTTCCTCACACACCCCATGGTCGGACATTCTCGCACACCTCTTTTTTCGCACACCAGACCTGTCGCACACTTCACCAACGGCCTCTCACGAACACCCGGATCCAAACCAATCCCCAAGCCGACTGAAGCTTTCCTCACATCATGTACATTGCCACTCACCTCCGTACCTCGTCTCCGCACCTCTTTTGCCACCTGCAAACTCTTTATTTGGTTAGTGAGCATCACATTATGAGTTGAGCACCGACCTTGCACATATTCCATCACCTCCTCCTGGATTTCTCTTTTAGTTTCTGTCCGTCCCTTCTTAATTTCACTCACCTCTTCTTCCACTTCCTCTAATTTTTGCTTAACCTCTTTTATTTCTCGGTGCGTCTCCTCAAGTTCGTCCTCTAAGGCTACCGTGACCGTCTCTATGTGCATCCTCACCTCTCGGTCCTTCGTCTCCATTATCTCTGTCACCTCGTCCACCCTCATTGTCAGTTCCTCACGTACCATCTGACATTGCCTCTGCGTCGCTATTAATTCGTTTTTAATTTCTTTTTGTGTCGCCTTTAACCCTCCTAGTACCGCAGTGTTCTTTTGAACCTGCTCCACTAACTCAGTTTGTCCCTCCGTCAGCTGTTCCACCTCCTCTGTCAGACCCTCTATGCTCCCCTGTAACCTAGCCGTATTATTTCTCACTTCTTTCTCCATACGCTTCTCACCTCGCTTTACCTCCTCGCGTAGCCCCGAAACCTCCTCACCCACACCTCGTCGTATCTCCTCCTTCATCTCCTCCCTTTCTTTTGTAGATGCCGCCCTCATCTGTCCCAATTCATCCCTCTGAGCATCCAGTTTGGTTTCTACCCCGATTTTTACCTCCTCTATCTGCTCTCCCATTTGTTTAATTTCTCTGGCGGATTGCTCCCCTATCTCCCGCAATTTGCCTTCCATCCTGTTTTCTAACCCCATTAACCCATTTTTCACCTCTTTTATTCCGTTGTCTAACTTCCCAAATTTCTTGTCTAACTCCTCAAAATTATTGTCGAACTTCCCAAATTTCTTGTCTAACTCCTCACCGGTACCCCTCGCTTCGTCCCTCATTACCCCCATCATTCTGCTTTCCATTTTCGCACTATCAGCCCTTGCTTCGTCCCTCATTTTGTCCATAAGGGCCCCGATTTGTAGCAACAAAAGGTCCGAATCCAACGGCGGCGCTGCCGCGGTCGCGGGCGCGGTAAAATTTGGTGCCGCTACACCCACGTGCGCGAGGACGCCATTTTGTGCGCCTGATACCCCCTCAACCGCCTCCTCATTTTTCTCCTCCTCCCTTTCCTCCACATAAATTTCCCCGAGGTCCTGGGTCGATCCCACCCTGTCTATCTCTCCCACCGACATCCGATCGCCTTGATTGTCCATGGCGCGATCTCAAAATTCGGGTTTTGCTTTAAAACAACACAAATTTCCAGCAGTTCCAAATTTTGACCAAATTTTTTCTAGATGTTTTTTTTAAAAAATTTGGTTCGGGCCTCGAATCTCACTCCCCGACACCAATTGTTACTGCCAATAACACAATTGGTGTCCAAAATTTGGGCCTAACAAATTTAGTCCCAGGTCCGAATCCAACTCCTGACAACCAATTGTTACAGACGCGGTTTTGATGTTATTTTACCGAGCGGTTGGTATTACCGCGTCCGAACAGTTACTCCCTGATTAGAACCCGATTCCACCCGACGTTGACCAGATCGCACCGCAGATATTCAATCGGGAAACCTCTAAAGTGACCGAAAGAGAATGAAAAGAGAAGAAGACAGAGTATGGAGGAAGAACAGATTTATTATACACACACAAGCAATGGATGGAAGAAGCAGTCACACAGTGAATCGTTAACTTACACTATTCATTTTACTTAACCCCAAGACAACGAGTAGGACAGACGACGTTCACACTTACTCGGGGGATATTGCAGGCAGGTAGGGCTTGAGGTGGATTGCTGGAGAGGGAGGAGGGTCGGAGGCAGCAGCTCTCAATTCCTCGCGGTTTTTGGCGGGAAAACCCTTCGTCGCGTATCCGCTGCCGATGCTTTAGACGTCACGCGCTGGCTCGGGCACACCTGCTCCTCTCCTTCTGGTGGAGCCGTCTCCCTCCTTTCAGCGCGTCTCTCCAAAGCTGGTTTCCTTTCCGAGTACCTCTCCTCTTTGGCTTGGAGCGTTTCGCATCTCCCCGCTCCTCTTGGTGCCGCCTCTTCGCTCCTCTCCCAGGTCATCTGGTGAAGCAGTCCCTTACAGTCGCTTTTATCACCTCGGGCGGAATCAAGCCGCCGGCTGCGAGGGCACGCCTACCGGGTCGCTCACCGCGGTGCTGATTGGCTGTTAGGGCTGGCTCACTCCTCCCCTCTATGACGAGGTGGAGACACGCCTTTCTTCTCCGAGGTTAGCACATGGGCAATGGCGGCTTGCGGGATTGAACACAACTCGCACCCTTTTTAAAGGAACTTTGGAGAGCGGAGATGTTTGGGGAAATTGCAAGGGCCTATGCTTATTTTGTTTGATACCATGCAAAGTCAATCTAGTGGGAAACACATATTTAGCCTACATAGAATAAGGAAATACACTATTTAAAAAGATATATCGTGACCTGCGTGTAAGTTTCATGGAATTAACTAGGAGGACGGCTGCGACCATTATTTACATTACCAGGGTGTTACCATACTTTTGTAACGTTCACATTGTAACGTTTTCACATTCGTTACACTTCCTCCAAAATTGTTACACTTCTCAAAAAAAACCGTTACACTTCTCAGAACCGTTACAATATATATATCTATACTGTGGCGGGCACAAGGGACAATAATTCCGCGCACCAGTGGGTGGCACGAGCGTCCAGGCGGGGAACTGAAATGCATGCCCCGCCTTTCGGCCGATCGGCCACGCCCGGGGGCAAGGCGTGGCCTCGGGACATATATGCGGGCTCTAAGCTCGAGCCCGCCCAGTGCTGAAGTGCGAGCTCTTAATAAAGACTCTTGTTGTATCCATGCATTGTGGCCTACCTCTCTGGCAATCGAGTCATGTGTGCACAGCACCACACTGGTGACCCCGATTGGTTCAGCCGTTGTTGACCCCGAACGCGCCATGGCTACCAACGCCATCGCAATCAATCTCCCGGAGTTTAGGGAAGTGCAAGCCGACGTTTGGTTTGTGCAGGCCGAAGCTCAATTTCAGCTCCGGGGCATCATGGTGGACGAGACCCGGTACTACCACGTGGTCGCCGCTCTCGGGCCCGGCACTGCCGCCCGCGTCGTGTCCATCCTTCAGCGCCCGCCGGGCGACCACAAGTACGAGGTGCTCAAACGTCTCCTCCTCGCCACGTTCGGGCTCACAGAGGTCGAACGTGCCAACCGCCTCCAGGACCTTCCCGCCCTCGGCGACACACGACCATCCATCTGGATGGATTTCATGCTGTCGCTGCTTGGAGACCGGCGCCCGGATTTCTTATTCCGAGCACTTTTCCTACGCCAGCTACCTGTATAGGTGTGCCTCGCGCTGGCCGGTTCCAAAATAACGGAACCCCGCGCTCTGGCTGGAGAGGCCGACAAGTATTTTGCGGCATGCGACACGCGGTCGGTGTACGGTGCTGCAGTAGTGGATCCCGGTGCGGAGGCTACAGCGCCCCCTACTTCCCTCGTGGCCACTGCTACGCCCCGCCCACTACCGCCGCCGCCACCACCACCGCCACCGGCACGGCCGCCGCAGGGGCCACCACCGCAAACCTGGTGCTACTACCATGCCAGGTTCGGCCGCAAGGCTAAAACGTGCCGCCCGCCGTGTTCTTTTGATGGGTCGGGCCGGCGCTCACTTGCGGCCATGAGCGTCGGCCATTCCGGCAGCCTCCTGTTCATCACGGACACCTTGTCCGGGCGCCGTTTTCTTTGCGACATGGGAGCGCAGGTAAGCGTCCTCCCTGCCTCCACGTCCGACAAGCAAGCCGCGGGCTGGGGCCCCGCTTTGCTAGCCGCCAACGGTACACCCATCCGCACATTCGGGAAGCATTGCCTCTCACTGCGGTTCGGAGGGCAGCGTTTTCAATGGTCGTTCATTACCGCCAGTGTGCCAATGGCCCTGCTCGGCGCGGACTTCCTATGTGCGCATGGGCTGTTGGTCGACGTTAAGCGCAGACGTCTCATCCAGGCCGAAACCTTCAGCTCGCTTGCTTTTTCGCTGAGCGGCTCGTTGAGCAGCTCACTGAGCGGCTCACCGAGCGGCTTGCCAAGCGGCTTGCTGAAAGGTTCCGTCCCGGCGAGGTTAGTCTGCACGCTTCCAGCAGCGGACGAGTTTACCTGCCTCCTGGCCAGTTTCCCGCCCCTCACGCAGCCCACCTTCTCAGCGGTGGCCGTCAAACACGGGGTGGAGCACCATATCCCCACGGTCGGGCCACCAGTCTACGCCCGGGCACGCTGACTCGACCCCACGAAGCTCGCCGTGGCGAAAGCGGAGTTCGCCACGCTGGAACGGCTGGGTATCGTACGGCGCTCCAACAGCGCTTGGGCTTCTCCTCTGCACATTGTGCCGAAGCCCGGCGGAGGATGGCGGCCGTGCGGTGACTACCGCCGGCTCAATGATGCCACCACCCCCGACCGCTACCCGGTCCCACATATCCAGGACTTTTCCGCCCGGTTGGCAAACACGACCGTGTTCTCCAAGGTGGAACTCATCCGGGGCTACCACCAGGTCCCCGTACAACTGGACGATGTCCCAAAGACGGCTGTCATCACCCCTTTCGGCCTCTTCGAGTTCCTGCGAATGCCTTTTGGGTTGAAGAATGCGACCCAGGCGTTCCAACGGCTCATGGACAGTGTCTTGCACGACTTACCTTTCATCTATGTCTACCTGGACGACATCCTAGTCGCGAGCGCGTCCCGGGAGGAGCACCTGCTCCACCTCCGCACGCTTTTCGAATGCCTGGGCCAGCATGGCCTGATCATCAACCCCGCAAAGTGCCATTTCGGCGTCGCCACCATCGACTTCTTGGGGCACCGCATCACCAGGCACGGGGCCGTCCCTTTACCGGCCAAGGTGGAGGCGGTCAGGGATTTCCCGCGCCCCTGTATGATAAAGGGGCTCCAGGAGTTCCTGGGCATGGTACATTTTTACCACCGCTTTGTGCCCCACGTCGCCCAGCTCCTCCGCCCCCTGCACGAGGCCCTCCGGGGCAAGCCGGGCAAAGGTGACATGCCTGGTCGGAGCCGATGGCCGCGGCGTTTGCGGGCGCAAAGCTGGCCCTGGCCATTGCCACCATGCTGGCGCACCCGGCGCCCGATGCACCGATCGCCCTCACCACCGACGCGTCGGACTATGCGGTGGGCGCGGTGCATGAGCAATGGGTGCGTGGTGCTTGGCAGCTGCTGGCGTTTTTTAGCCGGCAGCTTCGCCCGCACGAATGCCGCTACAGCACCTTCGACCGCGAGCTGCTCGGGCTCCACCTGGCGGTCCGACACTTCCGCCATCTGCTCGAGGGCCGCCCGTTCACGGCTTTCATCGACCACAAGCCCCTTGTGTTCGCGATGGCCAAGGTCGCCGAGCCATGGTCGGCACGGCAGCAGCGTCACCTCTCTGCCGTGTCCGAGTACACGACGGACATCCGTCACGTCGCGGGTAAAGCCAACCCGGTGGCGGATTGTCTTTCCCGGTCCGTCGCGCATGCGGTCCACCTCGGGATCGACAATGCCCGGATGGCGGAGGACCAGACCGCCGACCCTGGCGTCCAGGCCTTGCGGACCGCCGTCACGGGCCTCCGTGTCACCGAGGTGCCGTTCGTCGTTGCGGGCGCGGCCCTCCTGTGCGACGTCTCCCTCGGCCGGCCTCGCCCCATCATGCCCACTGGCTGGCAGCGCCCGGTTTTAGACGCCATCCACGGCCGGTCCCACCCGGGCACGGAGGCCTCCCAGAAGCTCGTCACGGCGAAGTTCGTCTGGCATGACCTCAGGAAGGACGTCCGCGACTGGGCCAGGACGTGCCTCGCGTGCCAGCGCGCAAAGGTCCACCGCCACACCCAGGCCCCGTTGGCCCCGTTTACGGTGCCCGAGCGCCGTTTCGACCACGTCCACGTCGACTTGGTGGGACCTCTGCCCCCCTCGCGGGGGTTCACCCACCTCCTCACCATGGTGGACCGCACCACACGGTGGCCGGAGGCCGTGCCATTGGCGGCGATGTCTGTGGCGGATGTGGCGCAAGCATTCATCGCCACTTGGGTTGCCCGGTTCGGTGCCCCCTCGGACATCTCGTCCGACCACGGCCCCCAGTTCACCTCGGAGCTCTGGGGCGCGGCGGTGCAAGGGCTCGGCGTCAAACTGCACCGCACCACGGCCTACCACCCCCAGGCCAATGGCCTGTGCGAGCGCTTTCATCGCTGGATGAAGCTCGATGTGGGACATACATATATACATACATATATATAGTGTTGCAGTTTTGTGTTTTTACAATAAAAGGTTAATTTCCCCTCATAGTTTAGTTACACTACAACATGTAGCCTCGTTTAAGTTCAGTTATTTCATAGTAAATGTAAGCGTAGACCTTTCTTGTGTTTAGTTTGCGTTGAGTAGATTAATGAGAATTAGGTCCCCTTCCGATGCTTATGCTGCCTCGATGCTTTTGGAATTGGCGCGAAATACCACGAGGCCGGCCTGAACAACTCGATCAAGGCCAAAGGAAGGCGGGACAGGAGGAGTGGGAGTGACCGGTAAGCACGGGCCGCCAATCAGGGCTCGAGCGGAGTGGCTTACCACTGTGGCAAAAGGCAGGGCTTGGAACATGCGATGCGGGCCAGGGCGTGGCGATATAACCCTGTGCCTGGAGCCCCCACCTCAGTTATGAGAGTCGGTTCGGAGCGCCAAGTTATGAGAAGGGAGGCAGACGAGTTACAAGTTATGAGCTCGGGTGAAACGCGCATGAGTTACAAGTTGAGTTCTCAGTTGAGCTGGAGTCAGATCCTCCATTGAGTTACGAGAGTGAAAGCGCGCTCAGCGCATAGTTGTATTAATCGCGCTGTGGAAGACAGCCGTGCCGGGCCAGAGACGTGCGTATATTTCCTCCTGCCTGCCTGCTTTTGCTGAGATTCGCGCCGCGAGGATCCTTCCCGCCTGCCTGCCTGTCTTCGCCGGGATATGTGCGGTGACCGCCAGAGGGCCACGCCAGGTGAGCTGTTCCTGGACGACCAAGGCCAGCGTGTTCAGCGCATGAACAATTCTTCCTTCATCCTCCTGTGAGTGTGAATGGGCCCATTGTCTGGGTAAAGTCAGACTGTTTAAGACTGCCCTGTGTCTCTGCTTCTTCTACCAATCATTGAAAATAATAATTAAACCTTTTATTCCTTTGATTCGACCATCTTGTGTTTTCCATCATTGACTTAGCATGGTACGAATTATATCACTCTGATAGGGTTCCAATAGCAAGGTAACAGCACAGACCACATGGTATGCAATCTGCTCGGGTGTACTCAAATTACACGTGGTTCGTGCGAGACTTGATCCCCGCTTCCGTGGCAGCATGGGTACTTAGGTACGTGCGAAAATTGTCCTGAAACCCTGTCCCGCGTCTTTCCAGAAGTGGCGACTCAGTCTCGCGGTTGCGAAGACCCAAGGAGAACAAGGGGCTTAATCTCCCCTTGGTAAGGGAATGGGCTTCTCGCAAAACCGTAACATTTGGTGTCAGGAGTGGTATTGGACCTGGAGTGCGCTTCATGCACTCAAAATTACGAGCGAATGAAATTTAGTGATAAATCCAAATTGTATTCGTACCATGGCTGGCCAAGGCGGTCGAATGCCGGTGGGGGTCGATGATAAGGAAAAATTGATGACTCAGGACCAGGAGAGACAGTTGGTAGTGGAGGAAGCCGAAAAGGCGGCGGCAGCTGGCAAAGAAAATGGCAGCGCCTCGCACGTGGCGGCGGAAGCCGAGCCCGCGATGCCAGGGTACATGCAATTATTCATGACGCAATTCATGGCAGAAATGAAAGAAATGTGGGACAAATCAAGAAGGGAAATAAATGCAGAAATGGATGCCCAAACAGACGAACTTCGGGGACTAAATCATAACATTAATAAAATGAATGAAAAAATGGACACCTGAGGGGAGACATTAAAAGAAAATGAGGGAGGAATCCAGGTGCGATATGCGAAAGATCATGGCAGAGTCAAAGAGGGACATGAAAAAAACGGGGGAGGACATTAGGCATGGGTTGAGCGGGGAGGTCGCAGTGGTACACGACGGGGTGAAGCAGTGTGAGGAACGCGTGGGGAGCGAGCTTGAGCAAAGGACAGCCAAGTTGACCGGGGATATGGAAGTCGCGACGCGAGAGGCAATTGTAGAAGAGCCGACGGTGGCCGAATTGGACAAAGAAATGTCATGGGCGCCGGCGGTCGTCGAGGAAAAAGAAATAATTGAAATTGGAGAGACGGGAGAACCAGAAACTAAATCACGGGAGAAAGAAATGGAATGCACACAAAGTTTGTATTTGCACCGTGATGCCGTGCTTGCTAACCCCAATAAAGGTTTACAGGTGCTGGCGAAGAAGCCGGGGAAGGAGGACGTGAGAAATAATGGCGCGAATGTGTTTGGCGCGAACGGGTTTTTGGCGCGCTTGGGACAGGGTCGAGACCCGGGCGGTCGCGGAAGGTCCATTGTGCGGTGTACGAGGGCGACTGGGGCGCGGTATGAGAGAGAGTGTGCGCCGAAGCGTGAGCGAGGAAAGTGTGTGCCAGAGTGTGCGATGATTGCGTGTGTAACAGGAGAGTGCACACCCGAGGGTGTTATGGAGTGTGTAACGGAAGAGTGTGCACCAAAGCGTGAGTGAGAAAAGTGTGCACCAGGGTGTGCGATGATTGGGTGTGTGACAGGAGAGCGCACACCCGAGGGTGTTACGGAGTGTGTAACGGGAGAGTGTGTTACAGTGTGCATGAGTGCACACCAGAGCGTGTTGCAGAGTGTGTGCAGGAGTGCACACCCGAGAATGTTACAGAGTGTGAGGGAGAATGCACACCAGACTGTGTGCGGGAAGAGTGTGTAACGGAGTTGGTGGAAGGTACGAGTGTGCCTGGATGGTGTGCACCTGAGTGTGTAAGAGAAGGGTGTGCACAGGAGAGTGCAGTAACGGAGTGTATGGGAGGCACGGGGACGCCTGGGTGTGCGAGTGCGGAGTGCGTCGTGAGTGGTGAGGACGCGGCTCATGCATCGACACAGACTGGGGGGCGGGGGGGGGTAGCGCGTAGTGGGACGGGTAGCATACGTGAGCCCCCGGTAGGTTGTAGCAGCAGGGACCGGAGGGAATCCGTGCTGCGTCGGTCTCACAAGGACCAGCGTGCACGATTCGTACCGGCCCCCGCACTGTGTGGTTGGTGCCGTGCCGTGGCGGCAAAGGCAATCGGCGAGGTTCAAGGTGAGGTAGGAGATTTCGGAGCCACGCACCCTGGCGGGTGCGGTGCTCCGACCGTGGCCGGTTGGGTCATCGTGCATGGGACCGCGAGGCCCCGCGCAGGGATGGAGCCTTGCACCTTGGCCCATCCATACCTCCTCCCCTGGATCGAAAATGCCGGACTGACCCCCCATACAGGCGACCAACCACCCACATGGATCGCCCGGCCTTTCCAGGTCGGGCAGTGACAATGTACATCCACTTGGTGAGGCTCGAGTGTAGTGGACTGATGAGAGTAGTGTACCCTACGTGGAAGAATGGTATTCTGACCATTCCTCACACGGACAGGGCCCATGAGCATTAGTTTAGGGGGATGGCAGTGACAGGCACATGGAGGTGGCAGCAATGGTTACCTCCATGGGGCACCAAAGCTAGCCGAGGGAGGGCTAGGATAATGTTAGGGAACTAGAAGACCTTAGGGACAAGATTTAAGTAGAGACACCGGTACTGTAGAGGGGACGTAGACAGTTTAGATGGTTGATAATGAAACAGGGAGTGCATAGTTTAAAGGGACGATGGGGAAGCACGAGTTTTAGGGGAAGTAGTCAGCTAGATGATGCTGTGTGCTTGGTGAGGAATTGTGTGAGAATAAACGGAATTGTGTGTGGAAAGTAAAAGGAATTGTGTTTGAGGTGTGTGAGCACAAAAGGTGTGGAAGTAATTGGTGTGTGGAAGTAGTGGTGTGAGAGCGGACTCCCATCACAATCGGGATAGCGCGGGTTTGTGAGAGCGGACACCCATCACAATCGGGATAGCGCGGGTTTGTGCGAGCGGACACCCATTACAATCGGGATAGCGCGGGTTTGTGAGAGCTGACACCCATCACAATCGGGATAGTGCGGGTTTGTGAGAGCGGACACCCATCACAATCGGGATAGCGCGGGTTTGTGAGAGTGGACACCCATCACAATCGGGATAGCGCGGGTTTGTGAGAGCGGACACCCATCACAATTGGGATAGCGCGGGTTTGGGATAGTGCGGGTTTGTGGGAGCGGACACCCATCACAATCGGGATAGCGTGGGTTTGTGAGAGCGGACACCCATCACAATCGGGATAGCGCGGGTTTGTGAGAGCGGACACCCATCACAATCGGGATAGCGCGGGTTAGTGAATGGAGACAAAAGGTGAGCACAAAAGGTGTGTGAGACAAAAGGTGTGTGAGATAAATGGTGTGCGAATAGGTGGTGTGGAATGCTTGGTGTGGAATAGAAGGTGTGGAATGCATGGTGCGAAGGAGTGAATGGGGGGAGATAGAACCCATTCACGAAAGCCCGGGGTGGGTAGTGTAAAGCCAGGTAGAGGGCATAGGCAAAATTTGTATGGATATTGACACCTGTGGTGCGGGCAGTAGCACGAAGTGTTTTGTTGGGTGCATGAGTATATGGAATGGCTGGGCGTGTGGCTTAATTGGTGCATGTGGTTATTGGGGCACTCCGCCACTGGTAGTTTGTCGGCCAGGTGAGGCCGCAGGTAGGCTCTGGGAGCCGGTTAGTTGTAGTGTGAGTGGGGCCCGAGGACCCAAGGGAAGGACCCGGGTTGCCCAATGCCAAGGTGGGCATCAGGGGGTAAAGTGCCAGGAGGGGCCTTCCCCAGTTAGGGTAGTTGTGAGTTGTTGAGTAGGGCCCGAGGATCCCAGGAAAGGAACCGGGTTGCCCAATGCCAAGGTGGGCATCAGGGGGTAAAGTGCCGGGAGGAGCCTTCCCCAGTTAGGTAGTCGCAGGAGCAGGTAAGCTCGGGTGGCGGCTTCAGTGGCGGAGGTGCGCAGGTAGGTAGACCTGCTGGTAGAGCCACATGACCGAGCCCCGAAATTGTGGAAGGGCACAGTATGAAAATTCGTTGGGAGTGAGACCCAAATTTTAAGGGCACCGCAGAGTGGGCAATGGGAATTCGGGTTCTTAGAACCACATAGTTTAAAGAGGCCGATTGGCAGGGCTCGACCCCTGGTAGGTTAAAAGTAAATGTCAGTAGTGTAGTTAGGAGATGAGAAATCCCTTCACACCATCCACAGCCAATCACCGAGGAGGACGAAGCTCCACACCAAGGCTCTGTAAGCCGTTTGAATTGTAAGACGCAACACGACGTGATGAGACATTGTGTTGGTTCCATCCCTTCCTTCCTGGGAGGGATTGGGAGACGAATTCGGAGATAGAGGGGGATATGGGAGACAAGACATAGAGACGGATTGTAAATACAAGGAGGGCTAGGGTAGTGTAGCCTACGGTGGGGGGTACAGACGGTTAGGGACGAGCCTGCTCTGCTCGCTCTTCCGCATCCCTCGCACTGCATTGCCTTGTGTTTCTGTGTGCCATTGCGTCTTTTCCATTTGCTTGTCGTGCTCTGTCTCTCCCCCCCACCTCAGGACCATTTTGGAGGTGGAACTGTGCAGCACCATAGACCTGTGCAGCATCCCTGCTGCACCTTGTTACATCCTGCTTGGGACTTCCGTTTTCGGTACCTGGAGCAAGGAAGCGTGTTCGACCTCTGGACGGCAGCAAAAGTTAAAGTATTTTTTCCATTCGTGTATTTGTCAATTTCTACTCGTTTTTTATTGTGCATGTGTTGCAGGGTGTTTTCCAGTTGCTGTTGATTTGCAATTCTTGCAAACTTTTGTATAATTTAATCCTTTTCTGTCCCACCGCGTGTGCGGCCTAGTTTATCTCGGCCCATAGGTGTTCTGCGAATTTAAGTTCTTTCCTTCGCTGTATTGCTTATTTCTTAGATTTTCTCTTCCCCTAACTTCCCCGAACATCGACCACTTGTCTAACGTTTTAAATCTCTTCAAAGTCTCTTCACATCTCTTCTTGTCTCGGGAAGTCACGTGACGTCACGTCTCTTCAAAGCTGTGCATGCGCGCACGCTTTCGAAGTTAATAAGTAACTTTTCACAATTGTGTTTTTGTCGTAATACCGGCTTTACCACAGGTCGAAACTTTATCTTTATTTTGGTGTGTATGTAACTATTGGTGTGTCTCTAATAGTATTCTTGGTGTTGGTTTTTCATACCTGTGTACAGAATCGTCGGTACAGTTCGTGTCGCATATTCTGACGCCAAGTGTAGGACTAGTAGTAGGAGGCTACCGTGTCTGACCTTGGCTTAAGGCTTTGTTTCTGTCTCAGCGGTTTCTTCGATTGCGCTTGCAATTCCTTTCGGTCTCTATTTTTCACGTTCCACGTTCGGTCTCTGTCTCTGTTTTCATCCCAACTCAAAAAAAAACAAAAAAACATTCCCTTCTCTGTTCTTATCCGTTTCGTTCTTATTTGTTCGTTCGTTCTTTGTTCACGTCGTTAAAAAATGTTCCATCTGTCCCCTGAAGAATGGTATTCTGTCATATTCTATAACACCTTTTTCTTCTTCTTCTATAAAAGGATGCTTTCGACTTGCTCACCAAATCTATTCATTCCAAAAAAAAATTCCATCTCTTACAGCTACAGTGCCTCTTTCATACATTCCCTAAACTCTCCAGAACTCCACCCATCCTTCAGTGTCCTCAAACGTATTTTTGACTCGAAGGTCGCAAGAAACTCATTTTGCAAGAAATGTTCATTTCCCATTAATCGTACATTTTTCAAAATCCAATCTCACCCCTCCCCTCCAAATCTTCCCCCTCACCCATCCCTTTCAAATCTTCCCCCTTGCCCCTCCCCTCCAAATCTTCCCCATCACCCATCCCTTTCTGATCTCCCCCCTTGCCCCTTCCCTCCTAAACTCCCCCCACACCCCTCCCCTCTGAGACCCTCCCTCACTCCTCCCCTCCTAGACTCCCCTCTCACCCCTCCGCCTCAAAGCGTCCTCCCCGCTTCTTCCCCCTTCCAACTCTCACCTTCATCTCCCTCAACCTTCTGCCTCACTCTTCCCCCTCCTCAAACAACACCTCACTGCGCCTCACCCAATCACCATCAAACCTTTTGTCCGCCCCATTCTTCCCTTTCTCCAAGCTGTTCTGAAATCTCTGAACCACCTTCAACAGCTCTCCCTACCTCTTCCTCCTCTTCCAAATCATACCCTACCGCTCCCCCCCCCCCCCCTGTTCTGTATCCGATGCTCCCCCTTCCTCTTCTTTAACAGTATGGACCTCAAACATCCGGGGCCTTCGCTCAAACTTGACTGATCTCTCCATACAGGTTGCTTCTGACAAACCAGACGTGATCTGCTTAACAGAAACTTTCCTCCTTCATGATGTCTCTGATTCCTTGGTATCTCTCCCAGGTTACTCCCTCCTCCGGTATGATAGACCTGAGCCTCGTCCTGGAGGGGGGGTTGCTATCTTTATAAAAAAACTCTCTTCCTCACTCGCCCTGCACTGCCCTCTCTCCACCTCACCCCCAGGAATACCTTTGGCTACGGCTTCCCCTTCGCTCCCACCTTTTGTTCATATGTGTGTTGTACCGTCCACCAAACAGTGATGACTCCATCTACATCTCGCTGTCTGATAACATGGACCAACTTCTATCTTCCCATCCCAACTCTCTCTTCCTCATATGTGGTGATTTCAATTGTCACCATGCCAGTTGGCTGGGTGTGGGTACCTCTCTCACCAGCCATGGCTCTTCAGCAAAGGACTTCTGTGACTCACTGGGACTGACACAATCTGTCAATTTCCCGACCCGGATCTCAATCAACAGAGCATCTTCTCTTCTGGACTTGGTTATGACTAACCTCCCTGAAAATGTCTGCTGCTCTTCTTCTGCTCCAATCGGCTCATCTGATCATGTGCTTGTTAAAGTGGACATCTCTCTGACCATTCTCAGAGAGCCTCCTCAGCGTCGACGAGTCTGGCATTTCACTCAGGCCAACTGGCATGGTCTTCAAGCAGCCATCAATCATCTGGACTGGTCTCCCATCTCTACCGCCTCTGACATCAACTCATCCTGGGAATTCTTCCAAAGTAAACTGCTCTCTCTCTCATGCACAGATTTATCCCATCTCGTCTTCAGTTGTCATACCCTTCCTCCCATCCATGGTACACGGAATCTTGTGGTGAGGCTATTGCCCAGAAACAACTTGCTTTCGTCTCCTGGAAAGCAAATCCAACGGAAGGAAAGCTCATTTCCTTTCACAAAGCCCAAAACAAGTGTGTGTCCACCCTCAGGAGAGCCAGGAAACAATATCTCTCCGTTCTCAGGACAGAACTCTCTTATCTGTCTCCCTCTTCCAAATCCTGGTGGCATCTGGTCAAATCTGTTTCTGGTGTTTGTTCCCCCTCCATCCCCTCCCTCACCTCAAACGGCCACACGGCTGACTCCGCGCGTGAAAAAGCTGAATGCCTCAACTCTGTGTTTGCCTCTAAATCTTGTGTCCCAAACCCATCCCTCTCTGTACCCACCGTACCCAGTCGTACCCAGCTGCTCCTGGACTCTGTGTCCTTTCCTCCTGACAAGGTGGAAAAGTTTCTGTCAACCCTCGACTCTGATTCTGCAACTGGACCTGACGGCATCAGCCCACGGGTCCTAAAATCTTGTTCTTCCGCTCTTTCACTCCCTCTCTCTGTTCTCTTCACACTCTCTTTTGCTCAAGGTCATCTGCCATCTGCTTGGAAATCTTCCAACATCACCGCTTTGCACAAAAAAGGTGCAAAAACAGATCCCAGCAACTACAGACCAATCAGCCTTCTCTCAATTATCAGTAAAGTCATGGATTTCCATCATTGCTTCAGATATGAAATCTTTCCTCTTCTCCAATGGCTTGATTTCTGATCATCAATTTGGTTTCAGACCTGGTCACTCTACCCTGGACATGCTGCTACTGCTTTCTCAGCAATGGATGGAGGTCCTCAATGCCAAACAGGAAATTAGAGCTGTCTCCCTTGACATATCACGTGCCTTCGATACGGTCTGGCACCCCGCTCTGCTCACCAAACTCTCCTCTGTTGGTATCCATGGAAATCTCCACGCATGGCTGGCGGACTTCCTCTCTAGTCGTAGTCAACGTATGGCCCTGAATGGGTTTCTCTCATCTCCTCTTCCTGTTCAGGATGGAGTTCCCCAAGGCAGTGTTCTGGGCCCTGTGCTTTTTCTGGTCTTCATCAATTTATCTCTCCGACTCTCTTGAAAATCCTCTCTGTCTCTTTGCTGATGACTCTACTCTCTGTCGCTCCATTCTTCATCCCTCAGATCGGTAGTCTGCAGCCTCCTCACTCTCTGCAGACCTGGACAAAATCACAGACTGGGCAAACAAGTGGAACATGTCTTTCAATCCTGACAAATCTCACACTCTTACGATGTCTCTCCGAAAAGAGCGACTGGACAACCCTCCCATCCATTTCTGAATAATCCTCTCCAAGAAGTTCTGTCACTCAAACTTTTGGGTCTCACTATCTGCCATGATCTTTCCTGGGAAAACCACATTTCAAATCTGGCCTCCAAAGCCAGTTGCCGACTGGGCATCCTCCGTCGTGCGAAGTCCTTCCTTGGCACACCTGAGCTCCTCACCACATACAAGGCTTTTATCCGCAGCTCAATGGAATACTGCTCTCCCCTCTGGGCTGGTGCTCCTGCCTCACACCTAGCTCGTCTTCACGCTGTTGAAAGCAAAGCATTCAGAATCATTGGAATCTCCCGTGATGAAGCTAACTCCAAGGGCCTCTCACTCACTCACCGCAGGCAGGTTGGTGGTCTTTCCGTCTTCTACCGACTCCTCTCTGGCCTTGCCCCCCCAGCTCTCTCTGGGCTCTGTCCCGCAAATATTCCTACAGGGCGCACAAGATCTGCCTGCAACCCTCTTATGGTTAAACTACCAAAATCAAGACTCTCTACTCACCTTCACTCCTTCATTCCTCTTTTCTCCCGCCTCTGGAACAAACTCCCTCACTCTCTTCAATCCCACTCCACCCTCCAGGTCTTTAATACAGCTGTTCACCACCATCTCTTATCTTCCCCCATCCAAAACCTTGATCTTTTCTATCCCCGATAATTTCACCCCAAATACTCTTTTTGAAATACCAACTTCTGTCCTGGAAGTCCTTGGTGTCCTTGTGTTTTATACTTCTCCCACCCCCCCCCCTTCCCACGCCTCCTCCCCCCAAGCCCTCTCCCTCCCACACATCTCCCTGCTCTTAAATGTTGTGTGCTCTCAAGTGTTTGTGTGCTTCCCATTCTCTTGTCTTCCGCTCCCTCTTTTTATACATTTTGTTTGTCTGGTTGATTTGTTTGTGAAGTAAATGTCAGCTATTTCACGAGCCTCGATTCAGCATACAAAAATAATAATAAAATCTGTGCAGCCGAACCGCACAGCACTTTGCTGCCATATCCTTTTGCTGTAACTTTGCTGCACCTGTGCAGCACTTTGCTGCCACAAACCCTTTTGCTGCACCTCACCCTCATGGACCACACGCTTTGTGGCCTTGCACCTCTGCTGTGCAGCACTACATATATATATATATATATATATATATATATATATATATATATACGTATATATATATATATATATATATATATATATATATATATATATATATATATATATATATATATATATATGTAGTCACGTGAAAAAGTAAGTACACCCCATGTAAAGTTTTGACTTTTTCAACATATTTCAACATACAGCTATTTGATCTTCATTTCAACAATATTGATAGAAAAAGGTGATATAATATAACAAATATCCTGAAACATTTACATTTTGTAGTCCATTGTATAATTTAAACAAGAGCTCCCAGGGAAGCAGAACTCAACTGAACTGACTGGACAACTTCACACACCAAGTTTGATTAAAATCCATAAATATTTGTGGACGTTAAAGTCTTAACGTCGTTTCGGAGCTGAAAACAATATGGCGGCCTATGGCGGCCATTTTGTGACGGATCGGGTTGGAATGCAATAGCATCCTACCTTGTGTGGTAAGGGTTAAACATTCTAAGTTTGATCAAAATCTGTTAATATTTGTAGACACCAGAGTGTTAACGTCGTTTTCATGACCAAAAACAAAATGGTCACCTAAGTCCACCATTTTTCAACGGATCGGGCTGAAATGTAACAACAACCTGGTCCTTGGGGTAAGGATGCTGCCTGTCAAGTTTTATCAGAATCGGTTGATATTTGTGGACGCTGGAGTGTTAAAGTCGAAAAGTTAACGGACGGCAGACGACAGACGACGACGACAGACGACGGATGCCGGAGGGTTCAGTATGTGATGAACTCAACTGGACGGTAGTCCAGGAGAGTTAATAAACATAAATGTGGAAAAAGTAAGTACACCCTTGGCTCTAATAGGTGGTATTGCCCCCTTTGGCAGAAACAACCTCAATAGGCGTTTCTTATAACTGTCTACCAGTCTCTGACATCGACTGAGAGAAATTTTTGGCCACTCCTCCATGCAGAATTCTTTCAGCTGTGCGATGCTTGAGGGGTTTCTTGCATGCACAGCTCGTTTCAAATCCCCCCACAACATCTCGATGGGATTTAGATCCGGGCTTTGATTTGGCCATTCCAGAACCCTCCATTTCTTTCTTTTCAGCCATTCCTTGGTGGATTTACTGGTATGTTTAGGGTCATTGTCATATTGCAAGGTCCACCTTCTGTTGAGCTTCAACTTTCCGACAGATGGCCTCACATTATCCTCAAGCACCCTCTGGTACAATGAAGAATTCATAGTGGATTCTATGATGGTGAGCTGCCCAGGCCTTGATGCAGCAAAGCTGCCCCAAACCATAATATTTCCACCACCATGCTTTACAGTTGGTATCAGGTTCTTGTGGTCAAATGCTGTCTTTGGTTTTCGCCAAAACATGTCTTCTGGTACTGTGGCCAAATAGCTCTACCTATGACTCATCTGTCCAGAGCACATTGTTCCAGAAGTGCTGGTCTTTGCCAAGGTGTTCATTGGCAAATTTTAGTCTTGCCCTGATGTTCTTTCTGGACAGCAAAGGTTTCCTCCTGGCACACCTCCCATGTAGATCAAATTTGTGCAGCCTCTTTCTAATGGTAGACTCGTGCACTTTGACATCAACAGTGGCAAGAGCTACCTGTAGGTCCCGTGATGACATTCTGGGGGTTCTTAGAGACTTCTTTCAGCATCTTGCGGTCTGCTCTCGGGCTGAACTTGCTGGGGCGGCCTGGCCTGAACAAGTTGGCAGTTGTTTGGAATCTTCTCCACTTGTAGATGATCTTCCGGACAGTCGAATGATTGATTTCAAATTGTTTAGAGATCTTTTTAAATCACTTCCCAGACTCGTAGGCATATATAACCTTCTTTCTGAAGGCCTCAGAGAGCTCTTTTGATCTCGGCATGGTGATGCCGCACACTTCAACAACAAAGTGCAAACCAAACTAAATGTCTGAGGTTTAAATAAGACAGGTTCCTCCAAGATCCTCTCCAACGATGTTCCAATCATTTGCACCTGAGCTGGTGCACCTGATTCTAATTTTAGGTGTTTGAAGTAGTGATAAATGTAGGGGGGTACTTACTTTTTCCACATGCGAAATTTGCATTTATGTTTATTTAAATTATACAATGGACTACAAAATGTAAATGTTTCATGATATTTGTTATATTATATCACCTTTATCTATCAATATTGTTGAAATCAAGATCAAATAGCTATATGTTGAAAAAGTCCAAACTTTACATGGGGTGTACTTACTTTTTTACATGACTGTATATATATCGTGTGTGTATATATATATAAAACCACCTTTAGAGGCCATTTTTCCCCGCAAGCGGGGGTTGGCCTTTTTCGGGGACCGTGGTTGTTGTTGTTTTTTCGGTCCCCTTTTTGAAGCAATGTTTTATGGCCGGATGCACCTTCCTGCCGCCAACCCTGGTTGTCGCCTTTTCCGACAAGCAGGGAATTACCAGTGAACTGGTACTCTATTAGCCGACCTCGGAAGGATGATCAGGCTGAGTCAACCCCCCTGGCGTTAATTCAGCGATCGACCAGGATTCGAACCCAGGATCCTAGGCTTATTCTAAGCTGGCACCCTAGCCGCTAGCCCAACACCAGGGCTTATATACCAGGGCAACACCAGGGCAACACCAGGGTGTGTATATATATATATATACAGTATATATATATATACAGTATATATATATATACAGTATATATATATATACAGTATATATATATATATATATATATATATATATATATATATATATATATATATATATATATATATATATATATTTACATATTAATGTTTGCAAAAATATTTTGACCTGTTTACAACAATTGAAAAAGTTATATATTTTTCTGCACCCCCAAAAAATGTGATATGAGGTCATCTACCCAAACACATCACAATATTATAGGAACGAGCTCGTCAGAATCCTCTTAAAAAACAGTCTTAATTTTTTTAAATTTTCGAACATATAATTATGTCTACTTATTTCCAAATATATTTCCTTATCAATTGTACCGACATCGATTGTAAATTTAAAGAAGCTGGCATATCTTGGACTGCTGTGAGTGCCTCGATCTTCGAACTCTTTGAACGGCCCTCCTGGCAGACAAGCTGGAGCAGGCTTTGTGGAGTGAAAAGCAAATAGCGCCACTGAAATCTGATCCACTTCGACCTCACACAACCACAAAACCACAGGCTGACGCTGTTTCCCTGCAGCCTCCACTAAACCCATTTCAGCAGTTCATCCGTACATCGTCACACCCATGGCACAGGAGCCGAGATCAGTGCTCATGCGGAGCCAAAATGACCACATGAGTGAAGGTGCCAGGTGGGGATACCTGTGGGCGACAACCGGTCCGAGGTGCAGGTACAGCAATGATATGACCTCAGGCTCCCTCCCAGTGGCGTTATGACTCAACCATCCAACCATCGTGCCCTTTTGAACTGAGCGAAAATAAACTCTTTTGGCTGACATTGACAACCCAACAACATTTAATCCCGAGATAATCTTCCCTACACCGTTCCTGCTGCATACTTTCAAAACAATGGATTTTGAAGAGCTAAAATAAAATAAAACATGAGAATGTAGCAAGTTTATATGCTGGTTGCATCATCTCTGGGGCGTGGCTATATGTGAGGCCCTTTCGGTGAGGTTTGGGATCTGATTTGGAATTTGTCCAGGATTTCTCCCGTCTCTGGAATCAGCTTCTAGGGGTTGTTCTGTCTCTATCTTCCCTCCAGAGCTTCAAGTAAGGAGTGACGCATGATCTTTATTACCCCCATGAACTTTTCCGAACCCAAGCATCTCACTTGCGAGTTTCAGTGTTTCCTCTACTCCTCCCTCTCTCCTCTTTTCCTGTTCGTTAATTCCCTTGATGTTCGTCCAAATCCAAGAGCCTCACTCCTGTAAGGAAAAAGGGGGTGATGGCACATAATGGTCTAAACAGCTTTCGAAACCTACTTTGTGAATCATTAACCGTTCACAAGCAATCGTTCTGCTCCAGCGGCATACTCACTGGTGCAACACCCTATCTAGGATGCAGCTGAATGCCAGTTTACATGAGGGGCAGGAATCGAACCCAGACCTGACAGCTCAGAGATGAGTACACGAGAGTCGAACCCAGACCTGACATCTCAGAGATGAGTACACGAGAGCCGAACCCAGACCTGACATCTCAGAGATGAGGGCACGAGAGTCGAACCCAGACCTGACATCTCAGAGATGTGGGCACGAGAGTCGAACCCAGACCAGACATCTCAGAGATAAGTACAGGAGAGCCGAACCCAGACCTGGCAGCTCAGAGATGAGTACACGAGAGTCGAACCCAGACCTGGCAGCTCAGAGATGAGTACACGAGAGTCGAACCCAGACCTGACATATCAGAGATGAGGGCACGAGAGTCGAACCCAGACCTGGCAGCTCAGAGATGAGTACACGAGAGTCGAACCCAGACCAGACATCTCAGAGATAAGTACAGGAGAGCCGAACCCAGACTAGACATGTCAGAGATGAGTACACCAGAGTCGAACCCAGACATGACAACTCAGAGATGAGCACACCAGAGTCGAACCCAGACCAGACACCTTAGGAATGAGCACACCAGAGTCGAACCCAGACTAGACATGTCAGAGATGAGCACACCAAAGTCGAACCCAGACCAGACATGTCAGAGATGAGTACACGAGAGTCGAACCCAGACCAGACACCTTAGGAATGAGCACACCAGAGTCGAACCCAGACTAGACATGTCAGAGATGAGCACACCAAAGTCGAACCCAGACATGACAACTCAGAGATGAGTACACCAGAGTCGAACCCAGACTAGACATGTCAGAGATGAGCACACCAGAGTCGAACCCAGACATGACAACTCAGAGATGAGTACACGAGAGTCGAACCCAGACTAGACATGTCAGAGATGAGCACACCAGAGTCGAACCCAGACATGACAACTCAGAGATGAGCACACCAGAGTCGAACCCAGACTAGACATGTCAGAGATGAGCACACCAGAGTCGAACCCAGACATGACAACTCAGAGATGAGCACACCAGAGTCGAACCCAGACTAGACATGTCAGAGATGAGCACACCAGAGTCGAACCCAGACATGACAACTCAGAGATGAGCACACCAGAGTCGAACCCAGACATGACTTGTCAGAGATGAGTACACCAGAGTCGAACCCAGACCTGACAGCTCAAAGATGAGTACACGACAGTCGAACCCAGACCAGACATGTCAGAGATGAGTACACAAGAGTCGAACCCAGACCAGACACCTTAGGAATGAGCACACCAGAGTCGAACCCAGACTAGACATGTCAGAGATGAGCACACCAAAGTCGAACCCAGACCAGACATGTCAGAGATGAGTACACGAGAGTCGAACCCAGACCAGACACCTTAGGAATGAGCACACCAGAGTCGAACCCAGACTAGACATGTCAGAGATGAGCACACCAAAGTCGAACCCAGACATGACAACTCAGAGATGAGCACACCAGAGTCGAACCCAGACTAGACATGTCAGAGATGAGCACACCAAAGTCGAACCCAGACATGACAACTCAGAGATGAGCACACCAGAGTCGAACCCAGCCCAGACATGACATCTCAGAGATGAGCACACCAGAGTCGAACCCAGACATGACATCTCAGAGATGAGTATACGACACATGAGTTCATCTGTTTACCAATGAAACTGCCACTTATAGAGCTGGGTCAATTCCCAAACGTGTTCCTAAAACGTGGTATATATGAAAATTGTGTGCATCGGTTTGAATGTAAGAACCCAAAGTTCTTGCACAAATTGTCTGGTTGTCCATTTGTCTGTTTGTTACTTGCAAAATCGAAGATCTTTCAAGTTTATTGGATGGTCTTATGTGTTATTCTGTCTGTTTGTCTCATTTTTGACAGGTCACAATTTTAAAGCGATCTTTCCGAAACTTCACCAAACCGTAGAGTTGGACTTAATAAGGGAAGACCTTAAGAGCTTATAAGCCTTATAAGGCCCTTAGGTCCTTAGGTCTTTAGGTCCTTAAGGTCCTTATAAGGGAGAAGCCATTGATTTTGATGTCAAAACGTGAACATAGGCCAGAGGTCAACAACTTTATCAAATTTCTAAAATCCTCAATTTTCATCCGATTGACTTGAAATTTGAAGAGGTTTTGCATACTTGATCATTGAATTCAACCGCCAATAATTTTTGAGGTCAACTTAGGTCAAAAGGTCAACAACTTATTTTAGGGATTTCGCAGGTATCGTGCTATGCACGCCATATTTATTGTTTGTTTGTTTATCTTTGAGCAGGATATCTCAAAACGTTGTGGGCGGATTATGTCAAAACTAGGTGGATGAGTTGGGTAGGTGACAAGAACAAGCAGATTCGATTTCGTCCAAGTCCAAATCCAGACCCAACCTTTCAGTAGGATATAAAACGTAAACTGTTCAGGTCCAAATCCAGACCCAACCTTTCAGTAGGATATAAAACGTAAACTGTTCAGGTCCAAATCCAGACCCAACCTTTCAGTAGGATATAAAACGTAAACTGTTCAGGTCCAAATCCAGACCCAACCTTTCAGTAGGATATAAAACGTAAACTGTTCAGGTCCAAATCCAGACCCAACCTTTCAGTAGGATATAAAACGTAAACTGTTCAGGTCCAAATCCAGACCCAACCTTTCAGTAGGATATAAAACGTAAACTGTTCAGGTTGGCGTAGGAATGCTTTCCACTTCTTTATGTGTTGGTTTTTCATCTTTCATTCAATCGTTTTCCCTTTCATCAGCCTTTGGTTCATGTTCTTGGTTATTAGTCCCCTACCGGTGTACACCGGAGGGGACTATAGGTTTGCATGCCGTCCTTCCGTCCGTCAGTCTGTCAGTCCGTCACGCAAAGAACAGTTTTCCTGACTTTTTTTCTAAACGCTTAATGCTAATGATTTCAAACTTGGCACATGGTTTCCTCATGATAAGTTACAGATCGAGTTCGAACTTCACGACGTTTCAATCATTTTTGACAAAGTTATGGCACTTTGAACTTTCGGAATTCTGATAATTCTAATGATCCCTAACTCAGTGCCATTTTAAGTTTTAATTTCCTTTAAAAAAGATTTTCTCTGCAATAATTGTACCGATTGAGATTGAAAAAATTCACCATAGGGGGGGACTCGGTCTGTAGAATATTTTAATGGTAATTATGACGTCACAGGTCACGAGGTTCGGCCGTCATATTGTTCTTCGTGAAAACACGAAAAACCCTTTTTCTCTGCAACGGCTGAACAGATCGAGGCCAAACTTTGCAGGCAGAATCGCATACCCATGACGAACAAAAAAGTCAGCGAGCATGACGTCATGCATCACATGGTTTCAGAGTTATGACGTTTTTTAAGCATGATCCTTTAAAACCGAGCTCCTCCCTCATTTTTGATCCAATCGAGGGGAAACTTCACAAATCTGTTCAGCATGTCAGTCTACTAAAATGTCATTTTGGAATTTGCGATAGGGCACGTGGTTTGGCAGATATCGTTAATTCAACAAAAATATTTTTTTAAAATGGATATCTCGAATCGCTAGTACCTCAGACCGTGCGTTGGTAATTATATAATTCACACAGTGCAATACGTGCAGGCCGCTCCACGGAGCGACCTTGCGGGCTTATCAACGAGGCGAGGCGTGACACACATGTGTCTCAGCACACCTCAGATCAAGTTTGAAAACCAGCATCAACCGTGCATAAATTTGGATATTCGATCATTTTTGACAAAGTTATGGCACTTTTAACTTTGGTAGGGGACATGTATTGCAGCGCAATACTCCGAATGCTTGTTTATATAAAGTTTCCAAAATCTTTGAGGAATTGTTATGTTGAGGGTTAGCTTATTTTACAACATTTCTCAGTAGAATGAACACCCAGGATTGTAAACAATTTTTTACTTTGCCAATCTCTGATGGACTACATATGTTAGTACCTGAAACATGTTCTTTGACATCATCCAGTGCTTGAACCTGTAAATGCATTGAATCACTATCACTGTACAAGAAATCCTTTTACTAATAGTATACGAGCAAGACATTTTGCAATATGGAACACATTTACTACTGGAAGATGGTGTCACATGCCATGTGTCCATTAATACTGTACCTATACCTGGAAAAGGCAAAGAGGGCTACAGATTGTTCCCTGGACACAGCAGAGCACTGATAGGAACATCATTGTACATGTCTGGGAACATGGATCGGGAGCTGCTGAAAAACCGACATTTTTGAAGTGATACGCAAGATCTGCAACAAAATCTACCCCACATTTGGTACGATCTGGATCAGGCTGTAATACAGAATATCATTGGCTGGACGCGTTCACATGTTAAAGAACTTTGTGAGGCAAAAGGATACCAGATACTAACATACACATCGTTCATTTGATTGTGTTGGCATCACGGATTGTTAAAATAAGGTTTGTTACCAATCAGGGTGTTCATTTTATTCTGGCAGGGAAGTACAGTTTTACTTTTTATATCTCTTTCATCTTTAATCCTGTAATCTTTTTTAATTTAGGGATTTTCTGCCCGAAGTTGAAGTGTACGTTATTTTTTTAATTTATTTAAACTGATTGTTCTACTTGTTCCGATTTTATTATTCATTGATGCTTGTTTTTGTCCAATGTGTTTGAGTGTTGTTTTATTGTTACTTTCCCTATTACTTTTTTAATGTATGGAAAAACAAAATATATATATTCAATACGACAAAATAACATAAATAATAATTCATGAAGTGAAGAGGTATAGAACCACCTTTAGAGGCCATTTTCCCGCACAGAGCGGGGGGTGGCCTTTTTTGGGCACCGTGGTCCCCTTTTTGAAGCAATGTTTTATGGCCGGATGCCCTTTCTGCAAGTCGCCCTGTTAGTCGCCTTTTGCGACACGCAGGGAATTACCAGTGAACTGGTACTCAATTTGCGGACCTCCGAAGGACGACAGGCTGAGTCAACCCCCCTGGTGTTAATTCAGCAATCGACCGGGATTGCGAACCCTGGATCCTAGGATCCCAAGCCGGCACCCTAACCGCTGAACCCAGGATCCTATGATCCCAAGCCAACACCAGGCTATTGAAGAGGTATAATAAATAATTATATAAAATTTTCAGAGTATGTCAAGATAGACAGACGACATACAACATTAATTTCATTTTAAAAAGATAGGACAATATATATATATAGGTGGTGTGCCAAATTCCAATCAAGGTGTGCAATATATATATATCCCCTTTCAAATTTTTCACCTTTTGCTGCCTTATAGACTGGAATTAAAATGCATTAAATCAGACTTTTTCCACCTTTATTTACACATCGTAACCCAAAACATCCAAGTGAACAACAAATTCGATAAATTTCAGAAAATTAATTAAAAATACAAAGCTAGAATATCTTGGTTGGATAAGTGTCCACCCCCATTATAATACCAATTGTAAATTAGCTCAGGTGTAACCAATCATCTTCCAAATCACACACCAAGTTAACTTGCCCCCACCTGTGTAAATTGTAGTGATTCTGATTGTTTCAGAATAAAATCAGCTGTTCCTGTAGGTTTCCTCTGCTGGGTAATGCATTTCACAACAAAGACTCAACCCCAAGCACTCCACACGTCTGGCCTGTACGTAGGGTGGCAAGAAGGAAGCCATTACTCAAAATGTCTACCTTGAGTTCCGTTTGAGGTATGCAAAAAATCACCTCGGAGATTTTGAAGCCTTGTGGCAAAAGCCTTTTGGCCTAAATGCAAAACTTTATGTTTAGCGCAACCCCAACACAGCACATCATGTTATGGGGATGTTTGGCATCAGCAGGGACTTAACTGCGGCACTTGTTGGGATAGAAGGAGAAATGTATGGATCAAAATACAGAAAAATTATAGAGGAAAACCTTCTGCTCTCCACTCTGCCATAAAGCCCAGATCGGTGGAGTGTTGCAGTGATGGTTGTCCTTCTGGAAGTCTCTACCATCTCCACACAGGATCTCCGGAGCTCAACCAGAGTGACCATCGGGTTCTTGGTCACCTCTCTTACCAAGGGCCTTCTCCCCCGATTGCTCAGTTTGGCCGGGCGGCCAGCTCGAGGAAGAGTCATGGTTGTTCCAAACTTCTTCCATTTAAGAATTATGGAGGCCACTGTGCTCTTGGGAACCTTCAATGCAGAATAAATTTTTTTGTGGGCTTCCCCAGATCTGTGCCTCGACACAATCCTGTCTCTGAGCTCTGCAGGCAGTTCCTTCGACCTCATGGCTTGGTTTTTGCTCTGATATGCATTGTCAGCTGTGAGACCTTATATGGACAGGTGTGTGCCTTTCCAAATCATGTCCAATCAATTGAATTTACCACCGGTGGACTCTAATGAAGGTGTAGAAACATCTCAAAGATCATCAAGAGAAATTGGAGGCACCTGAGCTAAATTTCAAGTGTCATAGCAAAGGGTATGAATACTTATGTAAATGTGATATTTCAGTTTTTTCTTTTTAATAAATTTGCAAAACTTTCTAAAATCCTGTTTTCTCTTTGTCATTATGGGGTATTGAGTGTAGATTGATGAGGGGAAAAATGAATTTAAACGATTTCAGCATAAAGCTGCAACATAACAAAATGTGAAAAAAGTGAAGGGGTCTGAATACTTTCTGAATGCACTGTATATATATATATATACGAGTGGGGTCACCCGTGGGAATCCCACGGGCATGGACGTGTGTGACATTTCGACATATTGAGTGAGATGCTGCACCTGCACATTCAGTTTCACAAAATGGTTACTGGCAATTTATCAGATGCACAAATGATGTAATCTACACAATGTATTTACTTCTGATAACATGTGAATGCATGTGCCTGCACACCCACACACACATATACACACACACACATATATACACACACATACACACACATACACCCACACACGTACACCCACACACATATATACACACATACATACACACACACACACACACACACATACACATGTACACACACATATACACATACACACAAACACGTCTCGTTTTTTCATTTTTGTTCCTCACAATTTTGTCTCTCTCTTATTCTCACACACACACACACACACACACACACACACACACACACACACACACACACACACACACACACACACACACACACACACACACACACACACACACACACACACACGTACATCCACACACACACACACGCACATACTCACACACACACACATATATACATATATATATATATATATATATATATATATATATATATATATATATATATATATATATAAATATATATATATATATATATATTGTTGCGGTTTTGAGAACCCACACAGGTAACATCATTAAAGGTTAAAGGTTGCACCCTTAGTTAGTCCATATGCAACACGTAGGCCACCATAGGAACTTTAGTTATTTCATTATTATGTGTTTCAGATAAGGCCGTGTTCCCAATAGTTGAATCTGCGTTGCATCAATTAAATAAGAATAGGTCCCAATCCATTCTGGCCATTTTGCCAACCTCTCTCTCCCAATTCTGATACGCGCCTTGTTTAGCGTTCGCCTTGACCGCCATTGACCATGCGGTCGGCTCGAGGAAGAAGGGGGCGGAGCGCCAAGGACAAGGCGTGGCCCTGTCAACGAGCCGTCAAAGGCGGAGCCGGTAAGCCCTTACCAGCCAACCAGGGCTGAGGTGAGCTCGCTGGCGGGCGTGGTTTCCAAGCGCGCGATTGATCTTTGAGCGCGTTATATAAGCGCGAGCGAAAAGCCCTTTTACGGACTTCTTTCGGGGACTTCATTCGGTGGGCTCCTTCTGCACGGACTGCGCTGGGGGACTCCTTTTTGCACAGACTGCACGAGGAGTTACTGAGCGGCACTGATTGCCCTTTGATACGAACTGCCTTTTTGATACAAACATTGATCGGGAGAGAGAGAGAGCATTTGGCACGAAATACGTTTATTACGTACGCCGCATCCCAGTCCCCCCGATATATGTAACGTCCGCTCACGGTCAACGACAAGCGGTGCACTGCCGGCCTGCTGCCTTTGTCCATCACCACCACGGCACGAGTCGGGACCGGACGAGGCTGGATGATGGAGAGCTGCCCAGGCCCTGATGCAGCAAAGTTGCCCCAAACCATAATATTTCCACCACCATGCTTTACAGTTGGTATCAGGTTCTTGTGGTCAAATGCTGTCTTTGGTTTTCCCCAAACATGTCTTCTGGTACTGTGGCCAAATAGCTCTACATTTGACTCATCTGTCCAGAGCACATTGTTCCAGAAGTGCTGGTCTTTGCCTCGGTGTTCATTGGCAAACTTTAGTCTTGCCCTGATGTTCTTCCTGGACAGCAAAGGTTTCCTCCTGGCACACCTCCCATGTAGATCAAATTTGTGCAGCCTCTTTCTAATGGTAGACTCGTGCACTTTGACATCAACAGTGGCAAGAGCTACCTGTAGGTCCCGTGATGACATTCTGGGGTGCTTAGAGACTTCTTTCAGCATATTGCGGTCTGCTTTCGGGCTGAACTTGCTGGGGCGGCCTGGCCTGAACAAGTTGGCAGTTGTTTGGAATCTTCTCCACCTGTAGATGATCTTCTGGACAGTCGAATGATTGATTTCAAATTGTTTGGAGATCTTTTCAAATCCCTTCCCAGACTTGGAGGCATCTATAACCTTCTTTCTGAAGGCCTCAGAGAGCTCTTTTGATCTAGGCATGGTGACGCCGCACACTTCAACAACAAAGAGCAAACCAAACTAAATGTCTGAGGTTTAAATAAGACAGGTTCCTCCAAGATCCTCTCTGGCGATGTTCTAATCATTTGCACCTGAGCTGGTGCATCTGATTCCAATTTTAGGTATTTGAAGTGGTGATAAATGTAGGGGTGTACTTATTTTTTCCACATGTGAAATTTGCATTTATGTTTATTTAAATTATATAATGGACTACAAAATGTAAATGTTTCATGATATTTGTTATATTATATCACCTTTATCTGTCAATATTGTTGAAATTAAGATCAAATAGCTGTATGTTGAAATATGTTGAAAAAGTCAAAACTATACGTTGGGTGTACTTACTTTTTCACGTGACTGTATATACAGACTTGGCATTTAATATGGAATATTTTTTTTGTGGGGGTGAACTTACTTTTCAAGATGACTTAGAACCAAAAGTTCATTGGAATTATGTTGAAATTGTCCTAGATTTTGTTAATGCGACCATTAAAAGAAACAAAACCCACATTTGACATTTCGAAGCAAATAAATTGATCCTTGAAAGTGATGTAAACTGATATCGAACTCAATTCATGGACAGTACTGTGTTAAACTTCTGTACGTTTTCCAGAAGTATCTCTTTATTTTGCACATTAGCCAAAAAAAATTTCAACAAAAACAAAAGCTAAATTATGACTGGGATTACAGACAGTAAAATTACAGTTCAGTACTTCGTGTAACCCCCACGAGCATTCATGAGAGCACGTACACGTCGACTCATGCTGTTCACGAGATTTTCCAAGGTTTGGACAGGAATCGCTTGCCATGAAGTGACAATAGCCTGCTGCAATTCACGCACAGAGGTAGGCTGCTGGTCCAAGTTGTCGATTTGACGCGTTAATTCTGCCCACAAGTTCTCTATCGGATTCATAACCGGGGACATGGCAGGCCACTCCATATGCTCTACACCATGGTCAGCAAGAAAGTGTTGGATCATGCGAGCATGATGAGGCTGTGCATTGTCATCTTGGAAGACAAAGTTTCCTCGAAAGGCTGCACGAGCAAATGGAAGCAATGTTTCTTCCAGAATGACCCTGTACTTGAACTGGTTCAGGTTTCCATTCAGAAGAACCAGGTCAGTTTTGCCCCCTGCATGAAAAGCAGCCCAAACGGTCACCCCACCACCTCCAGCTTGGACTCTTGGCACTATACAATCTTCGTTGTGGGCTTCATGCACTTGTCTGCGCACTCGGACGCGGCCATCTTGACGATAGACCAGAAATCTAGACTCGTCACTGAAGGTCACGTGATTCCAATGTCCTGGCTGACATTGACGGTGCTCTCTGGCCCACTGCAATCAGTGCTGGCTGTGTTGTCTGGTCAGGCGTGGCTTTCTCAGGGGATGCCTGGCACGATAGCCTGCTTGAACCAGTCGTTGGTTGACTAGCCTTCTGGATACAGGCACATTTGTCAGTTGCTGCCACTCAGCCCTAAGCCGATTAGCTGACTTGGTACGGCCATTGCAGACTAACCGGTGCAGCTGGCGATCATCTCTCCTTGTGGTTCTGCGTGGACGTCCTGGCCTCGGTATTGGAGTAGGGACACCCCTCTGAGCATTTCGTTTCAGCATCTTTGACACCTGACCTTGAGTGATGCCATACTGCCGAGCAATAGCACGCTGTTTCATGCCAGAATTTCGTAAAGCCACCACTCCATGACAAACAGCATTGTCAAGTTGATGGACCATCTCCAGAGGAAGCGGCAATAACTTTTGTAGATGTGCAGCAGTTGTTTTCCACTAATACAGAACGCAACAACCCTTATATACCCGATTGTGAAGCCAATCGTCAAATGTACCTGTCCTTACATTTTGTCACGCCACCTGTGATATAATCCTGTTATTGACTTCTTGCTGCGAAAGACAATCAGTGACATGGTTCTTTCAACAAAGACATCACCGAAGGGTAAAATAAACTCACCAGATTGATATACTGAGTTCAGAAAGTAAACCCAATTCAAGAAAAAAAAAATATGCCATATTAACTGCCAAGTCTGTATATATATATCAGTATATCAATCTGGTGAGTTTCTTTTACACTTTGGTGATTTATTTGTTAAAAGAACCATGTCACTGATTGTCTGTCGCAGTAAGAAGGCAACTTCAGGATTATATCACAGGTGGCGTGGCAAAATGTACGGACAGGTGCATTTGACGATTGGCTTCACAGTCGGGTATACAAGGGTTGTTGCGTTCTGTATTAGTGGAAAACAAATGCTGCACGTCTCGAAAAGTTATTGCCGCTTCCTCTGAAGATGGTCCGTCAACTCGACAATGCTGTTTGTCATGGAGTGGTGGCTTTACGAAATTACGGCATGAAAGAGCGTGCTATTGCTCGGCAGTATGGCATCACTCAATGTCAGGTGTCAAAGATCCTGAAACAAAATGCTCAGAGGGGTGTCCCTACTGCAATACTGAGGCCAGGACGTCCACGCAGAACCACAAGGAGAGATGATCGCCAGCTGCACCGGTTAGTCTGCAATGGCCAGACCAAGTCAGATAATCGGCTTAGGGCTGAGTGGCAGCAACTGACAAATGTGCCTGTTTCCAGAAGGCTAGTCAACCAACGACTGGTTCAAGCAGGCTATCGTGCCAGGCATCCCCTGAGAAAGCCACGCCTGACAAGACAACACCGCCAGCGCCGATTGCAGTGGGCCAGAGAGCACCGTCAATGGCAGCCAGGACACTGGAATCACGTGATCTTCAGTGACGAGTCTTGATTTCTGGTCTATCGTCAAGATGGCCATGTCCGAGTGCGCAGACAAGTGCATGACGCCTACAACGAAGATTGTATAGTGCCAAGAGTCCAAGCTGGAAGTGGTGGGGTGACCGTTTGGGCTGCTTTTCATGCAAGGGGCAAAACTGATCTGGTTGTTCTGAATGGAAACCTGAACCAGTTCAAGTACAGGGCCATTCTGGAAGAAACATGGCTTCCATTTGCTCGTGCAGTCTTTCGAGGAAACTTTGTCTTCCAAGATGACAATGCACGGCCTCATCGTGCTCGCATGATCCAACACTTTCTTGCTGACCGTGGTGTAGAGCATATGGAGTGGCCTGCCATGTCCCCAGATATGGATCCGATAGAGAACTTGTGGGCAGAATTAACGCATCAAATCGACCACTTGGACCAGCAGCCGACCTCTGTGCCTGAATTGCAGCAGGCTATTGTCACTGCATGGCAAGCGATTCCTGTCCAAACCTTGGCAAATCTCGTGAACAGCATGCCTCAACTTGTACGTGCTCTCCTGAATGCTCGTGGGGGTTACATGAAGTATTGAACTGTAATTTTACTGTCCGTAATCCCAGTTGTAATTTAACTTTTGTTTTTGTTAAAAAAATTTTTTGGCTAATGTGCAAAATAAAGAAATACTTCTGGAAAACGTACAGAAGTTTAACACAGTACTGTCCGTTAATTGAGTTCAATATCAGTTTACATCACTTTCAAGGATCAATTTATTTGCTTCGAAATGTCAAATGTGGTTTTTGTTTCTTTTACAGGTCACATTAACAAAATCTACAATAATTTCAACATAAGTCCAATGAACTTTTGGTCCTTAGTCAACTCGAAAAGTAAGTTCACCCCCACAAAAAAAATAATCCATATTAAATGCCAAGTCTGTATATATATATATATATATATGTATTCAAATATATATGTGTGTGTGTGTGTGCATGTGTGTGTTTGTATGTTTTACACTGTATGTTTGTATGTTTTATACTGTGTATGTGTGTGTTTTACACTGTGTATGTGTGTGTTTTACACTGTATATGTGTGTGTTTTACACTGTGTATGTGTGTGTTTTACATTGTGTATGTGTGTGTTTTACACTGTGTATGTGTGTGTTTTACACTGTGTATATGTGTGTGTTTTACACTGTGTATGCGTGTGTTTTACACTGTGTATATGTATGTGTGTGTATATGTGTATGTTTTACACTGTGTATGTGAGTGTGTGTGTTTTACACTGTGTATGTGTGTGTGTTTTACACTGTGTATGTGTTTTACGCTGTGTATGTGTGTGTTTTACACTGTGTATGTGTGTGTGTGTTTTACACTGTGTATGTGTGTGTTGGTTTTCCACTGTGTATGTATGTGTGTGTTTTACACTGTGTATGTGTGTGTGTGTGTTTTACACTGTGTATGTGTGTGTGTGGTTTACACTTTGTATGTGTGTGTGTGTGTTTTACACTATGTATGTGTGTGTGTGGTTTACACTCTATATGTGTGTGTTTTACACTGTGTATGTGTGTGTGTGTTTTACACTGTGTATGTGTGTGTGTGTTTGTGTTTTACACTCTCTCTATGTGTGTGTGTGTGTGTGTTTTACACTGTGTATGTGTGTGTGTTTTACATTGTGTATGTGTGTGTGTTTTGCACTCTATATGTGTGTGTTGTACACTGTGTATGTGTGTGTGTGTGTGCGTATTTTACACTGTGTATGTGTGTGTGTGTGTGTGTTTTACACTTTGTATGCGTATGTGTGTGTTTTACACTGTGTATGTGTGTGTGTTTTACACTGTGTATGTGTGTGTGTGTGTTTTACACTGTGTGTGTGTGTGTGTGTGTGTTTTACACTGCGTATGTGTGTGTGTTTTACATTGTGTATGTGTGTGTGTTTTACACTCTATATGTGTATGTTCTACACTGTGTATGTGTGTGTGTGTGTGTTTTACACTGTGTATGTGTGTGTTTTACACTGTGTATGTGTATGTGTGTATGTGTGTTTTACACTGTGTATGTGTGTGTGTGTTTTTCACTATGTATGTGTGTGTGTTTCACACTGTGTATGTGTGTGTGTTTTACACTGTGTATGTGTGTGTGTGTTTTACACTGTGTATGTGTGTGTGTTTTACACTGTGTATGTGTGTGTGTTTTACACTGTGTATGTGTGTGTGTTTTACACTATGTATGTGTGTGTGTTTTACATTGTGTATGTGTGTGTGTTTTACACTGTGTATATGTGTATGTTTTACAATGTGTATGTGTGTGTGTTTTACACTGTGTAAGTATGTGTGTGTTTTACACTCTGTGTATGTGTGTGTTTTACACTGTGTTTGCGTGTTTGTTTTACACTGTGTATGTGTGTGTGTTTTACATTGTGTATGTGTGTGTTTAACACTGTGTATGTGTCTGTGTGTTTTACACTCTGTATATGTGTGTGTTTTACATTGTGTATGTGTGTGTTTAACACTGTGTATGTGTCTGTGTGTTTTACACTCTGTATATGTGTGTTTTACATTGTGTATGTGTGTGTGTGTTTTACACACTGTATATGTGTGTTTTACATTGTGTATGTGTGTGTTTAACACTGTGTATGTGTCTGTGTGTTTTACACTCTGTATATGTGTGTGTTTTACATTGTGTATGTGTGTGTTTAACACTGTGTATGTGTCTGTGTGTTTTACACTGTATATGTGTGTTTTACACTGTGTATGTGTGTGTTTTACACTGTGTATGTGTCTGTGTGTTTTACACTCTGTATATGTGTGTTTTATATTGTGTATGTGTGTGTTTAACACTGTGTATGTGTCTGTGTGTTTTACACTCTGTATATGTGTGTGTTTTACATTGTGTATGTGTGTGTGTGTTTTACACTGTGTATGTGTCTGTGTGTTTTACACTGTGTATGTGTGTGTTTTACATTGTGTATGTGTGTGTGTGTGTGTGTATGTTTTACACTGTGTATGTGTGTGTGTTTTACACTGTGTATGTGTGTGTTTTACACTGTGTATGTGTGTGTTTTACACTGTGTATGTGTGTGTTTTACACTGTGTATGTGTGTGTTGTACACTTTGTGTGTGCATGTATGTTTGTATGTGTTTGTTTTACACTGTGTATGTGTGTGTGTGTTTTATTCTGGGTATGTGTGTGTTTGTGTGTGTTTTACACTGTGTATGTGTGTGTGTTTTACACTGTGTATGTGTGTGTTTTACACTGTGTATGTGTGTATGTGTTTTACACTGTGTATGTGTGTGTGTGTTTTACACTGTGTATGTTTGTATGTGTTTGTTTTACACTGTGTGTGTGTGTGTGTGTTTTCCACTGTGTATGTGTGTATGTGTGTGTTTTACACTGTGTATGTGTGTGTTTTACGTTGTGTATGTGTGTGTTTTACACTGTGTATGTGTGTGTGTGTTTTACATTGTGTATGTGTGTGTGTGTTTGTTTTACACTGTGTATGTGTGTGTGTTTTACACTGTGTATGTGTGTGTGTGTGTGTGTTTTACATTGTGTGTGTGTGTGTGTGTGTTTTACATTGTGTATGTGTGTGTGTGTGTGTGTGTTTGTTTTACACTGTGTATGTGTGTGTGTTTTACACTGTGTATGTGTGTGTGTGTTTTACATTGTGTATGTGTATGTGTGTGTGTTTTACACTGTGTATGTGTGTGTTTTACAATGTGAATGTGTTTGTTTTTCATTGTGTATGTGTGTTTTACATTGTGTGTGTGTGTGTGTGTGTGTGTGTGTGTTTTACACTGTGTATGTGTGTGTGTGTGTGTGTGTGTGTTTGTTTTACACTGTGTATGTGTGTGTGTTTTACACTGTATATATATATATATATATATATATATATATATATATATATATATATATATATATATATATATATGTGTGTGTGTGTGTGTGTGTGTGTGTGTGTGTGTTTTAAACCGTTTGATCTCAAATTTGTTTGACTGTTTGACCTCAAAAATTAGCTTTGTCTCACCAACCTCATTTGATTATTTAATTGATTCTCCCACTTTCCTCATCATCTACAAATCTGTAGCAATAAGTTGTTTTCACAATTGTCATTGGTTTCAAGTATATTTTCAATTTCAATTTCGTAATTGTGGCCAGCCATTCCTTTATGGAATACCTCATCCCATGCTTCACCTTTACAACTTCACCTTTACAAAAAATTCATATCTGAGAAAACATTCAAATGCTTTTTGTTCCCCCAGTTTATATTTTCTTTGCAACTTCTGATGAAGTAGTGCTGCTCCTTCTCTTGCTTGTTCTGACATGTACACCTGCGTTTGTCCCTGTTGTTTACCTAAACAGTATTAATGGGGATGCAGCTCCCTCTGCTGGGAGCAAATTCTAACTCCTTGCAAGATAATTCCCAATCGAACAAAAATCGTCTTCCATCTCTCGTCAGTCACGAGTCCCACCACAACCGGTGAAAAGATTTAACCCTTTCCATGAGCGATCCATTTACCCAAAGCTCTGGACCTCACGGTCTCATTGTACATGTGCTGCATTAGCAGAATGAAAACAAGAAAATAGTGTTAGAATCCCATCAAAATGACAACATCTTGTTGCTGTAATTAACAAATTCGTTTTAGTTTAAGGAACATATGACATCTTCATTTTGTAAAGGATTTGGAGTAATTGGCAACAACAACAACAACAACAACATGCATTTTAAGGCCATTTTCCCTGCTAGAGCGGGGGTTAGCCTCGCAGTCCCCATGACAATCTTCTCCATTTTGCCCTATTTTCTGCATCTCCCCTTGTTAACCCCCTTGCCCGCATTTCTTCTTCGACCATCTTTAGCCAAGTCTTTCTCGGTCTTCCCCGTTCTCTACTTCCTTCTACATTCATTTCCATCACTCTTCTCAACCAGTCACTTTCATCCTTCCTCAACACATGACCAAACCATCTCAACCTGTTCCTCTTCACAGCATCAATCACAGGCTCTATTCCCATCATCTTTCGCAATTCATCATTTGTCTTCCTCTCTCTCTCAACGATACTCCACACATCCACCGAACCATTCGCATTGCCACCCTTCGTTGCTGCTCTACGTTCATTACCCATGTCTCGCTCCCATAAATCATAACACTTCTCACACATGCAGCATACACCTTTCCCTTCAGCTTCAGCGACACTCCCCTCCTCATCAGCACGCCACTCAGTTCCCGAAACTTCTTCCATGCACACCTCACTCTTGCAACCATTGCCGAGTCTGATCCACCTTCTCCATTCAGCATGTCTCCGAGGTAGCAAAATGTTTTCACACCTTCCAGCTTCCGCCGTCTCCAAGATCCAACTCAACATTTCCTCCATCTGCAGCTCCCTATGTGCACACCTTACACTTGAATGTAGCTGCCACACTGTTTTTTTTTGTTTGTTTGTTTTTTGTATACATAATCGAGGCTCGTGAAAGAGCTAACATTTATCACACAAACAAATCAAACAGACAAACAAACAAAGTATATAAAAAGGGGAGCAGTAGACAAGATGGGGAGAGAAGGGGAAGCACATAAACACAACGTTTGAGAGCAGGGACATCGGGAATGTATGGGAGGGAGAGGGCTTGGGTGGAGGCGGTGTGGGAAGGGGGGGGGGGGGAAGAAGTATAAACACAAGGACACCAAGGACTTCCAGGAAAGAAGTTTATATTTCAAAAAAGTGGATTTGGGGTGAAATTAGCGGGGGTATAAAAGATCAAGGTTTTGGATGGGGGAAGATAAGAGATGGTGGTGAACAGCTGTTTTAAAGACCTGGAGGGAGGAGTGGGATTGAAGAGAGTGAGGGAGTTTGTTCCAGAGGCGGGAGAAAAGAGGAATGAAGGAGTGAAGGTGAGCAGAGAGTCTTGATTTTGGCAGTTTAACCATAAGAGGGTTGCAGGCAGATCTTGTGCGACCTGTAGGAATATTTGTGGGACAGAGCCCAGAGAGAGCTGGAGGAGCAAGGCCGGAGAGGAGTCGATAGCAGACAGTAAGACCACTAACCTGCCTGCGGTGAGTAAGTGAAATTGGTTTGAAAAACTGGTTCATGGTTAAGTTTGGTTTATGGTTAAATGCTTTAAAACTGGCTAATTTTGAAAAACCAGTGAAACTGGTTAATGGCCCTCTCAAACCACAACATTTTTGATGAACCCACTCAGCGCACATTGCATAATTGAATGGAGTTCACTCCGACACCCTTCCTACACATAGGACACGATTGGAGTCATTGGCTGAGATTAAGGGCGCATGGTCGAGTTAAGAAAACATGAAAAGGTCTTTTTGTCCCCCGTCGCACCGCGGAGCGAAAGGGGGACTATGGTTTTCCCCTTCGTCCGTGTGTGCGTCCGTCCGTCCATTCGTGCATGTGTCCGTCCGTTCGTGCATCCGTCCGTCTGTCCGTCCGTCCGTGCGTGCGTGCAGAAGCGAAGGACCGAATTCTAATTTGGTGTGTGGGTGCAACTAGGCATGAGGAAGAACGCCATTGAAAATTGGGTCGCCACGTCAAAATGCAAGATGGCCACCACCATGTATGTCTGAACATTGTGAGCGGAATATCTTGAAAAATAAGCGAAGTACCAACTTCTAATCTGGTGTGTGGGTGTATCTAGGCATAAGGAAGAACGCTATTGAAAATTGGGTCGCCACGTCAAAATCCAATATGGCCGCCTTGCGTCTTCCACTTTGTCAACTCATATCACTTCACCGACGGGGGACCTAGGCGTAACGCTTGTTACATATTTATTTTTACAATTTCAACTGAATTATAATGATACTTTATCGAACACAAATTTAGCCTTCAAACTGAACAATGACACTTTATTTTTACAACTATTATGGTGGGCTAACTGATCAATCCGACTTCAATTTTAATTCAATTTTAATTTTAATGTGATCAATGTGATCAATTTTAATGATAATAAACAATATACCATGGACTAACTGATCAATCCCTTACTCCTAACTAACCAGGCTGTGCCATGGATTGTTTCATGGATGAGCAACATGCCTTATCATTTTGTAAAACTGCACAGAAGGAAGTACCAGGGGTGTTAAATGGAGGTATTCAATGAAAGAGATACTCACCATAGTCCAAGCCGTGCCAACGTTTGTTATTTTGTTGTTACACACGATAAGTATCTACAATGAATATGAGAAATATATTTTTATTCATTAATCATTATATATATATATATTGAAAAATAAATATAACATTGGTGAGCTTTGTA